>NW_019384849.1:326949-352142 GCF_000671375.1 Centruroides sculpturatus
TTCATAAATATTTAAATTCTGATTTATTAATTCAAAGACATTTTTGGTAAAATTTTACAAGAAAAAAAAAATACAATTCACAATTGTAATTTTTATTTATATCTAATAAAAATAAATATTAATTAATTGACAAGAAATTATTCAAAACTAATTTATTTACAATTAAATTTTTTTCTTACCTTTCCTTTTAAATCGTCCAATTGTAAATACTTTCTTCCTGCATTGATTATTGTTAACTTTATTAAAAAAAAAAAAAAAAGATTCAAGTTTAAAAATTTACAATAAGAGAAAACTAAATAAACTTCTAATTAAGATCAGAAAATATATTTTTATATTTAATAATAATTTTAAAAATGTATGAACTTTTTAATGACGAGGACGTAACATTAACGTTTGTAGCAACTAATGTATCATTTAAGGGTACAACTGTTGATGCATAAATCATCCTTTAGTACTGTTATTATATTAAAATTATACATTATAGATTATTAATTCGTAAATTATATATTTCTTACCGTTGTGCCATGAACGATGCCTTGAGGACCAATGTAACAGTAACTACCCGCAGTCATCTGTCCGTACCTGAAGAATTAATGAAGGAGAAAAAATATGGCACGATAGATTATTATTAAGTCGAAACGTGAAAATTAAAGTATAAGTAATTTTTTCTTGCATTCTTTGAACATTTCTTGAATATAAAGTTTCAAAAATGTTAGGGTAGAGTGAGTTAATAAAGTAATAGAAACTTTAGAAGTGAAAGTTGCAAGTGGCAAGTCATATATCTTATATCTAATTTTTAAAAAATTAAAATAATTAATAGCAGTTGTCAGTAGATTAATTTCTATATCAATCAATTCAATTATAATTACTTAAACTCGCTAAAATATTTGTTTCAGGATTTATTTTGTATCTACTCTTTTATATTTTATTAAGATTGTCATAGCCAAATCATAAAAATGGGACACAAACAAATATTTGTGCGAATTTAAGTAATTATAATTGAATTTATTGATGTAGAAATTAATATGAACGGATATTTTTTCAAAAATATACGAATGCTTATAAGAAATTAAATTATAAAATTGGAAATTAGTAATAAACAGCAATGAGTTAATAACAATACTAGTGAAAAATGCATTTTTGTCCATATAGATCTCATAACTTGTGCTATTTACTATTTTGAATTTTTCCCCCCAGTATGGACCCCATCATGGCTGCCTCCGGCTCAAAATCTGATCAATTATTTTCAAATTAGAAGTTAGAAAATGTTCATCGTTGAGGGCCGAATATTAGTTCGAATAGGCCGTTCCACGGGAGCCCATGTCCGAATAAGTGCCAATCATTTTAAAATTTCGAATAATAGAACCCGATTGCTATGAGTCAGACGTATGTTCATACGGGCCTGAATTAGAATAAGACGTTTTTAAATTAAATACAATAGACAGCGCTTGCATTTTGTTTATTAATTTATTTTTCGTAAGTGTTGACGTATATTAAAATAAGGAATAGCCACCTAGCAAACACAGGAAAATCGGGAATTTCCCGGTGGCCAGTTCATGACTGGAGAATCAGTTGATCAATCAGTCACATGTTTGTGATTGTTATGCAACACGTGTACTATACTTTTTCATACATCTTTAATGTCTTACTTTTGGAAGTTAAATGTAACAGAAAAATTTACATTTAATCATTATTACATTCGAGAAGATATTTTCGATAGACAAACATAGTTAAACTTATACGTGTATATATACTTATACTTGTATGTACAATTTAACATTTACTCAAGATTGAGTGATGATTTTTCATTCTTACGGTGGACAGTAAACAGTGTTTTATTATTTTGTTTTCTAGTTGCAAAAAATTGGCATTATCTCAATCTATCCCAAAACAAAAATTTCGAAAAACTTGTCCTAAAGCAGAGTTTATTAAATTTTATGCCCCAAAATTAATTTCATTGCGATGAGGTAAGGGAATCATAAACTCACTGACTCCATAGCAATGAGATAGATTTTGATGGATTCCTTGCATAAAAATAAAATATATTATGTCTGTTTGTGTTAAATGTTTATTTAATACAAGTAAATAAACATTTAACACGAACAGGCATAATATAACTTATTTTATTTTTATGTGCATGTTTGGAGAATTTTCTATTGATGTTGAAAAATATATTTTCGAATCCTCGGGTTTTTGCAGATTTCCAAGGACCTCAGAATGCAGATCGCAGTTCTAAAGAATGTTATTAGAATTGGATAATTTTAAGAGAATGTAATCATTCTCAATTTTGCACGTTTTTCATTTGTCGCTGCAATTGGGAAATATTTTAAGCAGTTTAGTTATTTAATTAATGAAAATTTGGTCTATGATCTACAATTAAATTCGAAGCGATTATTGAATTAGCTCCATTAAAATGATTATCAGAGCTCTGACGGAACTTTAATAAAATTCATGGTCACGAAATGGAGAGAAGAGTTTCAAATCCTTTATAAAAGATATAGAAAATAAACAATATTTTTAAAAGCTGGAAGAACTTCTAATCAATGTTTTATATTAATAATTTTGTGTAAATATTTTGAAGAAAGTCGCATTTTCTTTATTTTTACTCTGTCCTGTGGAGCACTAAGAAAACCTTTTAATGGTTCCTGACCCGAACTTGAACCCGGATCCGTCATAGCGCTTCGGCCAACCGGCCACATACAGAGACAACTAGATGTTTTAAATAAAATATTTTAAAGTATTCTATGTTGTTAATTAATATAAGGAACACGAGCTTCTAACGATAATTCATTATTTACTGGAATATAAAATGTTTCCTTCATAAAACATCATCGTGATGCGATTTTCAATAACATTTTCTAAATCTTTCTTACTTCTTAGAATAAAAATGGAGCCAGTGTTTACTAGTCTTCATACACGAAGGAAAATTGTTAATTCTTGTAATATATTATATAGGAAATATATTAGAAAATTATAAAATATGTTTAAATTGTTATAATCTATTGATTTTCCGACATTTTTGCAAGAAATTTGAGTTTATAAAAATGTCGCACGACATCATATGACTTCTGTTCGAATTTTCAACTTCGTTGCTACGGCAGAGGAGTGATACACATTCAAGATCCAGTTCATCGTCTCTATTCTTATTCTAGGAAACATTACAATATGGAGATTTCATGGAAAGCAATGCAAGGTGAATTAATTACAGGTATAATGAGTGACTTAGAACATACTATCAAATGTTGTTAAAGAAATTTGATATTCATTTAATAATTGGTTATAATATTACTGTCCCATTTTTGCATTGAAAGAAAAGAGAAAATTATAAAATGTGCAGAACTATGTCTGAAAAACGAAATAAAAATATTTACATTTATTTCCTTTACAGAAATAGATTATTACGAAAGGTTATTTATACGGATCAGGGGTAACCTTGACTATTAGATTTATGAAATAGAACCAAACATTCGTGAAAATGCTCTAAAATTAAACTTTTGTGAATAAGAATAGATGTACTCAACCAGGAGCTTCCGTACATTGGGGCACTTGAGGCACGTGTCCTCCTTTTTGTTTGATTTTCTTTTTCCTAATCCATTATCAACCCAACAACCCAATAAAAGGAGACCCCAAATTCCATTATCAACAAACAACAGAATATTCATGATTTCTACTGTATTCTGCAAACTAAGGAACGATATTTGTTCATTGTCCCATGCAACTTCAACTTGGTCTCAATTTGACCAAAACTTGCCCCGATAAAAACTTGGCCTTGGCCTTGAAACAAGAAACGTTCCTTGTTTTTAAGGCCAAGTTAGGCCCGATTGCAATCGGCGCCATCTTGTGGGAGCACTGACCGGACGTTGAATCATAGTTTGAAGCTTTTTGCATAATTGTATGACGTCCTTTTTTTAACCTACGCCCCCTTTTTTTTACAGTCTGCGTGCGCCGCTGTGTTCAACGCCACTTCTAGGCTTCCTCGAGTCCACGCGTATGTCGTATTTTTGCGCTCCTTACAAATTAGTAAAAATATACCGAGCATTTTTATTTTTCGATCGTCATTTTTTGATTATCATATTATCACCAAGATCTTTGAATTGAGTTTTAATGGTCTGGTAACGTTGTCAGAGTAGTAGTTACAAGCCCGTAATTGTATACTAAACATAAAATGCCGGCGTTAATACTTGGACTGTTGAATTTTACTTTTTCAACATAATGTTTTGTTTTATTTTTTATCATTTCAAATTCCATTCAGACACTTAATTAGGAATGTCTTTTTGCGCTCCTCGACAGCGATGCATCCGTGTAGTGCACATCCTGCACGCCCGCTTACGACGATCCTAAATGTGCTACGATTTAAAAGTTAAAAATATTCCGTTATGGTACATTACATAAGGACATAATGGCGGATCTACTATGGAACTAATGAAGCGCAAGCTTCAGAATCTCTGAAGCAACTTTTTTGGATGTTACTTTATTGCAGGGATCGGCGAGCTGTTTGTTATTAAGGATGCAATAAAAATTTTAAAAACCATCGAGGGCTCATAGTTTACTTTAAAAAAAAACACACACAATGTTGTAATAAACAAAATAAGTATGTTTTGAAATATTGATGCAGACTGTGTCTGTTTTTTTTAAAACTCTTTCCGCCCTGTAGGCACTAAGAGGGCCTCTTTTTGCAAGCCCATTATGGGTTCAGCCAGGCCCACGATGGGGTTGGCGGGTGGTGGGGCCCGACATATCCGAATGGACCACCCCCCGAAAAATTCCTGAAGCCCTGGTCACACTATGCGATTTCTAGCCGCGCAGGCGACTGCAACTGCAACAAGCGCGAGTCGCGCGCGTCTTCTCGTGGTCACACATTGTTCGCTGACGTTGCAACTCGGAAACACGTGACCCTATAATAAACCAATAAAATTACAGTAGCATGTTTTTGACTACTTTCGTGAGTTTGCCGATATTTTACGTTCTACTTCAGAGTATTTACGGAATTTTAGCCACTTTTCTTATTAAAATAGCAAGCAGTTCCTTTTCTGGAATGAATAAAAGAAAAAAGGCGATTATTTTAATAGAGCTGGCGAAAATACATGAAAAGATAAAATCTTCGATAAAACGAAGAATTAAAATCCCACAGGTATTCGTGAGCCTGAATAAGCTCGATCAATCTCGATTCTGTAAAAGTATTAATCCTCTGACTATCCGCCATGATGATGAACTATTTTCAATGTTGTCACTGTATGACGTGGCATAAAGGCGTTTGTTGATTGGATGCGCGTTTGCAATCGTCGCGAGTAGAACAAACTTTTTGTTTATAGTTGAGATTGCAGTCGCGCCGGTTTTCGAGGGGGGATTACTAGTTAACGGGAACAGCCGTCGCGGTTGCAGTCGCCTGCGCGGCTGAAAATCGCATAGTGTGATCAGGGTTTTAGAAAAATTTATTTCTATGTTTATTTTCAGATGCAAAGCATTATTTAAGAACAATTCGTTAGTAACGTTTTAAATGATTTACCTCAATATTCATTTTTTATATAATACAAAACTTTGTATCATTTTCTGTAGTACAAATGTTTTCGATAAGTCATTAATTAAATAAATATTTTGAAACGTGATATTTCTAAGATAGTTTGATTGGAAATAAATATTTTGTTGAATGACCGAACAAATGAATCATAAATTATTATAATTGAGATGCATAAAAAAGATTTGCTTGCTGCTCACTCTTTTTGGATTAAGGACGTAGGATATGTATGTATGTATGTAGATTAGTGAGGAATTACAGTATTTTGTTATTTTTTCGTAAATTATAGCAAAGCTGCCTATTAACATTGATTACAAACATTCTAATATGATTGATTGTTGAGCTGTTATATTATAGTCAAACTTCGCTTATGAAATTTGTCTGTGGCTCCAAATTGAATTAATTAAAAAATAAAAAATTATATGATAATGAGGTCTATACAATTTTTGAGTTGGGAGTTTGAAATTCACCTGAAAGTCATGTAAAGTCATATATTTAGTGATTTTCAGTTACAGAAGAGTTATTAATTAATTTATGCTAATGAATTTATAATTAGAGATTTTCAACTTAAGAGTTATAATTAATGTAGAGCTATTTATTTAATATTTATGGAAATGATTCGTTTCCGAGTATTCTTTGGAGCTATATCGAAGTTTGACTTTATTTAATTTCAATAAATTTCTAAAGCTTACATCTTGGAACATTTGCCAAGATAGATATTTGAGTAATCATTTCTTATCATGATACTGATAGTCTGATATTGCATACTTCAAATAGATCTGAAGACAGAATTCTAGAGAAAAATGACAAATTATCTAATATCAGTTCATAGAAAATACATTTCTAATTGAAATATTGCTAAAAATAAATCTTTACTCTTATGGAAAGAGGCATAAATATTTAGAAGCATTTGCAACTTATATTTTAGCTTTATGGAACAACATAATCGATAGATTAGATTGAATATGAAATGTTCTGTCAAATGTTTGTTTCCAATTTCGATTTTCGGTAGAAAAATTATTATTGGAATGATTGATTATTAATGCTACAACAGCACATTAACATTATAGGGTCAGTCACAATTTCACTCATTACGGATAGAATTGATCCGCAATGGTGTATTTGAAAAATCAATTAATTTAATAAATAAATAATTAAAGTAGCCTTGGTCTAATTTGAACTCATTGCATTATAATTAAAGAAGATGCTTTCAGCATTAGCAAATTTATTTTAAATAATAATAATAATTGTATATTAGTTTTATATTACATAATTTTTAGAAATAATACGTTAATTATCTGCATTATAGTTTGCGTAAGTGAAAGAAGTAGAACTCCAGTATTGAATATGCGCTGTTAATTTGAAGTTACAAACTTACTATAACATCTGTGCATTTACGATTTTGTTGAAGTGAGATAAAGAAAAATGTTAACTTAATAAAAAAAACTAATGAAGTCTTTTATACTTACATAGTTACACCCAACGCGAACATTCGATCATAATTATCTGGAGAAGAGTAGTTAGGTATCATCATGCCATTGGTAATAACTAGCCTAGGAGATGATGCAAATGATGGAAATAATCCTAAAGGATGTCCCGAATACATCACTAAAGTTTGCTCTTCCGTCATCGTTGATAAATAATGCATAACTAACAAAAACTAAAAGTATTTTATGAAATATTTCATTCATAATATTGATTTAATAGCTTAAATTAACAATGGCTTACTTGTGCCCAGTTAGAAAATACTTGTCCGTTACCACCATAAGTGACCAATTCGTGAGGAAATTGTGCCACTTTAGGATCCAAATTATTCATAATCATCAACATAATGGCTGCTGCTTTTTGACATTTAGCAGGATATTGATCGATTGGATAAGCTCTACAAAATTATTAATTTTTTATTGATATTTTAAGTAATATTTTAAAACAAGGAAACTCACCTCATCTCTATAGAAGGACGAAATCTATACATGTAAATATGCCCATAATTTTCCAATTCTTCAAGAAATTCTGGTGCGAGTATGTTATGAAGATTGGCCGGAAAATATCGTAATGCATTTTTCAAAGCTAACTTTTTATTCAAATTTTTAAAATAATTAATAATTGTAACTATGTAATACGGATAAAAGTTAAAATTTGACTAACCTGTTTTTCTTCTCTGTTAAGATTAATGTTCCTGATAGGTGCATGAGGTACATTATTATCCCTATGTTTAACAGGTGGTGGTAGAGATTTAATAGGCAAACCAGAACATATTTCAATAAGTGTACTCATCCTTTAACAACTTCCCTTTGTTCGATTCCAATAAACAGTATAATTTATCGAATGTTAAAGTCCATTTATCTTTCAATATTCGAATGTTTATAATCTCGCCTGATTTGCTTCTGTCAAGGACGGTGTTACAAAATACTTACTTTTCATTATCTGTAAGTTGCGAGTATTCTATTAAAGATTATGTGTATTGATATATTTAAATTCAATTATGTACTTTGGCTATTAACATATAAACTATTGTTAATTTTGTGATTTACTGAATTACTCGTACTAGCTCCTGTAGTATTAGTTGCTACGCGATTGTTCAGTAATACTTCGTAGATTAAGCAAATTAATGATAGAAATAAAGGAAAACTAAATTAATTAAATTTAAATTATAATAAATAGATGTTGGAAGCAGTAACGAGACGATATTATTCGAAATACTTTGAAAATTTAAGTGAGATTTTGAGCATTTATTTAGAATAAACTGGAGTTATGATCTGTTAGACTGTTTAAAACTCCACCTATAAATTAATATTGAACTGTAGTTATGTATCTGTACATAGAAAAATGTATTAAATTAAATTTTTATCATTTAAAACAATTTAATAAATAAATGTAATTTTTAGGACAAAATAAAACATGTTTCTCTGTGTATTTTATTTAAGTTACCCTATAAATTATTTAGTAAACTAATTAAGCAACAATCTGTTTTTATTGGAAAAAAATTATAAATGTTTATCATAGATTGTAGATATCATTTTGTTTACAGAGATAAATAAACAGCATAGAAATAGTTATCAATGAAAATCTTTGAAAGTTGTCGACACAATAATCATTTCACAGTTGAGAGAATTTCTCTTCTTTTTTTTCGATTCAAGAATAGAGAAATAAGGAAGCAGACTATTCTCCTTCTCAGCACACACGCACACACCTTTAGGTACCAGACCATGTGAGAAACAGCATTCAGACAACTTTACGACATACAACCTGACTGATTTATGTCACTTGGTGTGGGAGGTGTTGAAAAGGGATACCGATAGGGCTGATTCGAGCGAAAATAAACGCGCTTTGAGTATTTTTGCAAAGGAACCCAGTCGGGGGTCGTTCGATGTTTATTGTATGGCGCGTCCCACTCAGGTTTTCTTTAATAGAAAGAGGGAGAATGAAAATGAAACACCACCGATGCAATTGTTCCCATCTGTAAATATCTAACTGTAGCCAGATGTTGACGACGAAAAGTGTGAGAACAATTCCTTTGCCTGAATTCAAAAATGTCATATAATTTAATGGAATAAAAAATTTTTTTTAATATAATTTCTCCATTATTAAACATCAGTTTGCAATTTAATTCATTTAGACAGCTCCTTTCAACGATATAAAATATTTAATCAGTAAAATTTGCAATTTAATAAGATAATTTCTTAATGATAACTTTATTATATCTATTTATTAGTTATATATCGATGTATATAAGATATAAAATTAAATAAATTTTACATAAAATAAATATACTTTAGCCTATATTATTGACATAATTTTTGAATTTTTAGTCAATAAAAATATTCTTACTATAATATACAGAGTAATAAAAGGATATATAATAGATCTTATATAAAATATGAATTATGCATAATAAAATTGATATAGAAATTCGGGGAAAAAATATAAAGTTATAATTATTTATTTGTAATAATTAATTTATAGTAAATTACAGTATTTAATTAAAATAAATTATATATTTTTTGAAGAATTAATTCCTTTTAACGAGTGAATTTTTAAATATAATTTATAGACTGGAGAGGGCAAAAAATATATTTGAAGAATGTTCAACTAGAAGTAAATACTACGTTTGTAAAAAGGTAGAATAATATTTATTATATTTAAGAATTAAATATGATTAAAAGAGTTAATTATAAATGTTTATATATAGTTTTAACTTATTTTTTTATAATAACATTATATTGACTTGAGGTCCCGACACAGGGTCTAGCATTAAAAGAGAAAAAGTCTAAGCCAATTTTGCTTCTCTCGAACGCTAATATATACATAAATGAATATTTATAATAATTTATTTTTATGTATATTTAAATCTATAAACTCTATAAAAATATTTCTAACGAAACTTTGATTTTTAATTATTCTAATTTTTTTTTATTTAATACATTTTTTTTCGTTATAATGAATATAAATTACACAGATTACTATTTAAAACTAATTTTAAACATGCTATTTTTAAATTTTAAATTAGCATGCATTTAACAATATAACGCTCTTAAAAATACCATTATATTTAAAATAAATATATTTAGAAGCCACGTTTTTAACTTAAAAAGTTCTCTAATAATTGACAGCGAATAATAAAACGTGTATTTTGATATAAATGGATCATTTATCAGATATCTTCCTTTGGCTTATCTCTACGAGAGCCTGAAAACTGAGTACTAGTCGAATTGCAAAGGAGGTTGACAGTAAAATTTACTAATCTTGAGATTTTCATCAAACGATAAATGGACTCGAAAACAGTTTTACGACTCGCACGTTTTCTGGAACATAATTTCATGCTGAAACTGGTTAGCTCCTATAAAGCAACTCGCTAAACTCGTATTTATTTTACCTTAAACTAGAATAATTTAATAGTTCTTGAAAAAATATATATTTAAAATAAAAACAAAATAAACTTTGAAATTGATAATTTTAAGAATTATAAAATGATTTCTTTGTTTTATAACAAAAATAAACTAATGTAAAATTGTTTCAGCCTTCTATTAAGTTAACTCCTTTTTCCTCTCACACTTATTAAACTTTGGCTATAAAAATTAATATCTGACTTAATTAATAAAGTAATATCTTCTCTTTTTACATTAAATATTATAATTGTATAAATATAATTAATCTGTGAGCATCATATACCTAGCTTTATGACATAATCTTAATTTAACGTTTAAAAAGCATAAAAATATGATTTAAAATAGTTAAATATATACTTAATTTAAATATAATTAAAGCATGCCTAGCATATTATATATTAATTTTTAATTAATTAAGTGTATTGTTTGTATAATCCTTAATTAACTTCTTTTTTACAATATAAACTTTTCACTATAAATTACATAATTTAAATACAAAAATTTTCTTTAAAAATAAATCTTATTATTTATCTATTAATTTATCTATAATATTATTTATCTTTTTATAAAGAAAATTGTATTTATGTTGCGCTAATGTGTCTACGTGGGATGAATTTTAATTTAAAAAAGAAAAAAATTTGTAGGAATTTAAGAAAAACTGTCTTAAAAGTTCATTTATCCGATTGGAGTTTAGATAATCTTCAGCTACAAAATGCCTGTAAATGGGAGTTTAAGTTGATAAAAAAAAAGAAGTACTTAGAACAAGTTGAGGTCAATAAGTAAAACCTGTTTTTTTTATATAGTCCTATTTAAAACCCGAATGGCTATTAACACCTACATTTAGTGATTGTTTCCTTTTATAAGATCATAAAAAAAGAAAAAAAAATCTTTTCAAAAGTTCACTTCCAAGAACTAAGTTTCTAATTTTAATGTTTTTATAAATTAATCTTGTAGTTTGAATAAGATTTTTTAAAACATTACCTAGTAATTACTGTAATTAATCTTAATATATAGGCCTACATTTTTAATAATTTTAAATGTTATTATTAAATGAATGGAAATTAAAATTTTTTTTTAAATTAAAGGAAATAAAACTAAATATGAGTGTAAAATCAACTGAGTAAAATTTTAAGAATAAAATAAAATAGATATATGTATTTTTGCGTGTGAAAATGTCATATTTTATGATATATATGAGTATTTTTAACTTAAAAATATGAATAAAATTATACAAAATATCGTAAATCGTAACAGAAATTAATGAATAATGCATTTAATATAAATTAATACTTAAAAATTAGCCAGTATTTTAATAATAAAAAATTAAATAAACTATAGTGAACTCTCGATAAGAAAGTGAAATATTTCACTGTATCGAGTGGTCAAGAATTCATTGTATTTAAAGTAAAATTATCCATTATTTCCAACATAATTTCATATATGATGCTTAATAATAAGGCAAAATATTTAAATATTCATTCTATAGTTAAATATGTTGCTATTTTATTACATTTTCTTCTGAATTAAATTATAAACTATTTAAATAAACACACAATTATGCTGTTACCTTGTGTTAAATTTTCCATGTTCAATATTTTCGATTAATTATATTTGAGTGTTTTAGATAATATTTTTAAAATCATATTTTGAATTATTGCAAATTTAATTGTTAATATTCTAAGAAGATTTGAGTAGGAACCATGTTGTTTCCACTTAAAAGGGCCCATTCTTCTTATAAATATATTTTCGAGTAGTTTTTTCTAAAAAAAAAAAAAAAGTGAACTTATCAATTAAAGCATAGAAAAGATCTTTTTTAGAATCTATCAATAATAATAGTTTTTATAGAAAGCAAATTCCTCAAAAACAAAAAATATATTCAGTAAACTCCACTTTTAAGATGGACGTAAAAGTTGACAAACGATCGGTTGTGAATCGAGATCTAATATCTCGTAGGTACAGCTTCATAGATTGATATTTTATTCTTAGAAATAAGCTCTGAACTGTATAATGCCAACAGAAATGACCGAAAAATGTAGTATTTAAATACCGTACATTTCATAGTCATGATAGAAAATTTATCAGTCGTGAAAGCCAGAGTTTGTAAAGCGGGTCTATTTTTACATAATTTATTTTATTTTACTAAGAACGTAAAATAGTACTTAAACTGATATAAATTTACTATAAAATTATCGAATTGAATTGATTAATTTTTTATAAAACTTTTTAAATAAAAATTAACTTTTTCAATATGATAATTTCAAGTCCGTCAATGATAATATTGATAGATAAAACCACCGAACACTAGTAGTTAGTCGCGGATCAACGGGCTGGCCACGTGGTTTTCTGAGTTTTCTTCACACGTGCAGCACTTAATAGGGGACAATTTCCCATAAAAGTCCCCCGGGAGGCACTCCCACCTTGGTAGATCGCCCTTGTGTTGCGTTGCCATATCCCATTATATCCTTTATAAATAACGAGCAATTATTTATTATGACATCGCCACAATGGCTGGCTGCAATTTTTAATCATATTTTTAATTTATTTCGCTTAAAATATATGCTCTCCACCTCAAATTAGTAGTGGCTTGCCCCTGTACATCATATTTTTCCTTTAACAATGGAGTCGATCATCTATTAAATGCTTTCAGGGGAAAGTTTTGAAGTAAAATAACGTGACTTCTGGTTTTTACCGGAAGTTTGTATATAGTTAATCGTGACCGCTTATCCCTAAGGTTTTCATATATGGTTTCGTGTTTTATCTATTTTACTCTGTTCTCGAGATTAAGGAAAGACGGACGGACGGACGACAGTGGGAATTTATAGGTCTACAATTTTTTCAAATTACAGTCAAAAAGATTTATTATACTGTATTTAGTGCGTAACTAAAACCGATATTAGAGAGAAGTTCAAAGGATTAGAATGTGCAATAATAAATTTTAAAAATGTATTCCTGTATTACTTTAGAATAATTACTTGCGCTATGGAAGTGTAAACTCGTAGACATTGTATATAGCCTACACGTGTTTAAGTACGTTCATTACATTCAAATATTTTTCCTGCACTTATTTCATTTTTGCCTCATTTATTTACAAGTATTTACAAAGTTCAGGGGCCTGGATCTCCTGGACGCTGCTGCTGAGTACATAAATTTAAAGATGGCAAGACTTTGGAAAGGATGATGATGATGATGTGTAATACGTATTAATTTTACTAATTCGTCGTAACTTTTTTTTATATTCTGTAATTTCTGTTTATTTTTGGCATGAACATTTAGTGACATATAATAAATAACTTTTAAAGACGTTGAAGTAAGTTTTTTAAATAATTTTATGTGAACACCTTTTACGATTAACAAAATAAATAAGTTGTTTTTAAGAAATAAAGTAGAAAAGGGAAGAAAAGTTGAAAAGGGTGTTTTTAATCTTTATATCCTGCTTACTTATATAGTTTAATCGTATTATTCGGTTATATTGTATTTGAACTTAATGTTATGTCTTACTTGAGCTTAACACAAAATTTAACATAATATTGAAGATACGAAACAATCAGCAGGATTCTTATTTCCCAGCTGTTCTATTGGCAAACCTTATGACGGGACATAAAAAAGACCTCTTAGAATCTATAATACAAAAAGATTTTTTAAAAGTAGATGGAAAAACTGTAGGTTTAAAAGTTTATAGTTGATAATTAGATATTTCATTTAATTTCTCTTAGGATAGCTCAAATGTCAGTTAACCGTTGTAAAAACTAAATTGCAAATAATTAATTTAAAAAATGCAGTCACTATAATTTAATTCTATTTTTTATAATTATATTTCGACTAATTTTGTTTTACTTTGTTTACCATTTATATCCATAAGTGTACCTCTTGAACACACAAATTAAAACACGGTTAACTGACTATTAAGCCATTATAAAGGATTAAAGTTTTTAAAAATATTTGTGATTAATTTCTTTATTTAGTTTTTTTCTCCAAAAAAGTTAAAGTATTTTAAACATTTCCTTAACTTAATTTTTTTCAGCTACACCGAAACTATTAATAAATATATAAATACATCATTATTCATTAATTATATGAATATATATAGCCTATATTTATTTATTTATTTATTATGTAATTGAGAGCTAAAAATATTAATAAAGAACTCATTTTTTCCATATGCTCTACTTTCATACATAGGAATTTATATTTTTTAAGCATATTGTAAAAGTAGCGAAAAGTATTACAATAAGAGACACTGATACATGAAGTTTTCATTATCTTTATTTCTCAAATTTGTTTATTACATGTTATCAGGGATTTATTACATCACAAAAATAACATATTCTTGTATTAACGTCTTTCAATTAACTTCTTGTATGAATTAGATCTATACATCGTGACGAGCTTATGAATGTTCGTCATTCATTGCTTGTTCTAACTCCGAATGGAATTGATGATGAACTGTTGGGTCGATGAACCAAATCAAGATTCTTCTGAAATGCTAAGAAATGGGATTTCAGAATTTAAATTGGATTATTTAATACGTAAAACGAATAAAATCTTTTTATTACCTTATCTTTTATTCTTCTCAAATAGCGTTACGTCAAGATGAAACAAAGACACAATAATTCGTCTCATTACCATTCTAGGAAAGAAATTCAAATTTGCTCTTTTAAATCAGATTTTTTAAAAGAATATAGTATTGAATTAACGAGTGCGATTATTTATTTTATTTGAATTTAAATTTGTTTTTCATAAATTTGATCTATACACGCGATATTTCAAAAATCAGTTAATTCAATTAACTAACTTTGCTATATCTCGGTTAACTGGCTTTTGGTCATCCTATAAACGCAAATATATACTTAACTTTATAATGTTTTNGATTGCAGTCGCGCCGGTTTTCGAGGGGGGATTACTAGTTAACGGGAACAGCCGTCGCGGTTGCAGTCGCCTGCGCGGCTGAAAATCGCATAGTGTGATCAGGGTTTTAGAAAAATTTATTTCTATGTTTATTTTCAGATGCAAAGCATTATTTAAGAACAATTCGTTAGTAACGTTTTAAATGATTTACCTCAATATTCATTTTTTATATAATACAAAACTTTGTATCATTTTCTGTAGTACAAATGTTTTCGATAAGTCATTAATTAAATAAATATTTTGAAACGTGATATTTCTAAGATAGTTTGATTGGAAATAAATATTTTGTTGAATGACCGAACAAATGAATCATAAATTATTATAATTGAGATGCATAAAAAAGATTTGCTTGCTGCTCACTCTTTTTGGATTAAGGACGTAGGATATGTATGTATGTATGTAGATTAGTGAGGAATTACAGTATTTTGTTATTTTTTCGTAAATTATAGCAAAGCTGCCTATTAACATTGATTACAAACATTCTAATATGATTGATTGTTGAGCTGTTATATTATAGTCAAACTTCGCTTATGAAATTTGTCTGTGGCTCCAAATTGAATTAATTAAAAAATAAAAAATTATATGATAATGAGGTCTATACAATTTTTGAGTTGGGAGTTTGAAATTCACCTGAAAGTCATGTAAAGTCATATATTTAGTGATTTTCAGTTACAGAAGAGTTATTAATTAATTTATGCTAATGAATTTATAATTAGAGATTTTCAACTTAAGAGTTATAATTAATGTAGAGCTATTTATTTAATATTTATGGAAATGATTCGTTTCCGAGTATTCTTTGGAGCTATATCGAAGTTTGACTTTATTTAATTTCAATAAATTTCTAAAGCTTACATCTTGGAACATTTGCCAAGATAGATATTTGAGTAATCATTTCTTATCATGATACTGATAGTCTGATATTGCATACTTCAAATAGATCTGAAGACAGAATTCTAGAGAAAAATGACAAATTATCTAATATCAGTTCATAGAAAATACATTTCTAATTGAAATATTGCTAAAAATAAATCTTTACTCTTATGGAAAGAGGCATAAATATTTAGAAGCATTTGCAACTTATATTTTAGCTTTATGGAACAACATAATCGATAGATTAGATTGAATATGAAATGTTCTGTCAAATGTTTGTTTCCAATTTCGATTTTCGGTAGAAAAATTATTATTGGAATGATTGATTATTAATGCTACAACAGCACATTAACATTATAGGGTCAGTCACAATTTCACTCATTACGGATAGAATTGATCCGCAATGGTGTATTTGAAAAATCAATTAATTTAATAAATAAATAATTAAAGTAGCCTTGGTCTAATTTGAACTCATTGCATTATAATTAAAGAAGATGCTTTCAGCATTAGCAAATTTATTTTAAATAATAATAATAATTGTATATTAGTTTTATATTACATAATTTTTAGAAATAATACGTTAATTATCTGCATTATAGTTTGCGTAAGTGAAAGAAGTAGAACTCCAGTATTGAATATGCGCTGTTAATTTGAAGTTACAAACTTACTATAACATCTGTGCATTTACGATTTTGTTGAAGTGAGATAAAGAAAAATGTTAACTTAATAAAAAAAACTAATGAAGTCTTTTATACTTACATAGTTACACCCAACGCGAACATTCGATCATAATTATCTGGAGAAGAGTAGTTAGGTATCATCATGCCATTGGTAATAACTAGCCTAGGAGATGATGCAAATGATGGAAATAATCCTAAAGGATGTCCCGAATACATCACTAAAGTTTGCTCTTCCGTCATCGTTGATAAATAATGCATAACTAACAAAAACTAAAAGTATTTTATGAAATATTTCATTCATAATATTGATTTAATAGCTTAAATTAACAATGGCTTACTTGTGCCCAGTTAGAAAATACTTGTCCGTTACCACCATAAGTGACCAATTCGTGAGGAAATTGTGCCACTTTAGGATCCAAATTATTCATAATCATCAACATAATGGCTGCTGCTTTTTGACATTTAGCAGGATATTGATCGATTGGATAAGCTCTACAAAATTATTAATTTTTTATTGATATTTTAAGTAATATTTTAAAACAAGGAAACTCACCTCATCTCTATAGAAGGACGAAATCTATACATGTAAATATGCCCATAATTTTCCAATTCTTCAAGAAATTCTGGTGCGAGTATGTTATGAAGATTGGCCGGAAAATATCGTAATGCATTTTTCAAAGCTAACTTTTTATTCAAATTTTTAAAATAATTAATAATTGTAACTATGTAATACGGATAAAAGTTAAAATTTGACTAACCTGTTTTTCTTCTCTGTTAAGATTAATGTTCCTGATAGGTGCATGAGGTACATTATTATCCCTATGTTTAACAGGTGGTGGTAGAGATTTAATAGGCAAACCAGAACATATTTCAATAAGTGTACTCATCCTTTAACAACTTCCCTTTGTTCGATTCCAATAAACAGTATAATTTATCGAATGTTAAAGTCCATTTATCTTTCAATATTCGAATGTTTATAATCTCGCCTGATTTGCTTCTGTCAAGGACGGTGTTACAAAATACTTACTTTTCATTATCTGTAAGTTGCGAGTATTCTATTAAAGATTATGTGTATTGATATATTTAAATTCAATTATGTACTTTGGCTATTAACATATAAACTATTGTTAATTTTGTGATTTACTGAATTACTCGTACTAGCTCCTGTAGTATTAGTTGCTACGCGATTGTTCAGTAATACTTCGTAGATTAAGCAAATTAATGATAGAAATAAAGGAAAACTAAATTAATTAAATTTAAATTATAATAAATAGATGTTGGAAGCAGTAACGAGACGATATTATTCGAAATACTTTGAAAATTTAAGTGAGATTTTGAGCATTTATTTAGAATAAACTGGAGTTATGATCTGTTAGACTGTTTAAAACTCCACCTATAAATTAATATTGAACTGTAGTTATGTATCTGTACATAGAAAAATGTATTAAATTAAATTTTTATCATTTAAAACAATTTAATAAATAAATGTAATTTTTAGGACAAAATAAAACATGTTTCTCTGTGTATTTTATTTAAGTTACCCTATAAATTATTTAGTAAACTAATTAAGCAACAATCTGTTTTTATTGGAAAAAAATTATAAATGTTTATCATAGATTGTAGATATCATTTTGTTTACAGAGATAAATAAACAGCATAGAAATAGTTATCAATGAAAATCTTTGAAAGTTGTCGACACAATAATCATTTCACAGTTGAGAGAATTTCTCTTCTTTTTTTTCGATTCAAGAATAGAGAAATAAGGAAGCAGACTATTCTCCTTCTCAGCACACACGCACACACCTTTAGGTACCAGACCATGTGAGAAACAGCATTCAGACAACTTTACGACATACAACCTGACTGATTTATGTCACTTGGTGTGGGAGGTGTTGAAAAGGGATACCGATAGGGCTGATTCGAGCGAAAATAAACGCGCTTTGAGTATTTTTGCAAAGGAACCCAGTCGGGGGTCGTTCGATGTTTATTGTATGGCGCGTCCCACTCAGGTTTTCTTTAATAGAAAGAGGGAGAATGAAAATGAAACACCACCGATGCAATTGTTCCCATCTGTAAATATCTAACTGTAGCCAGATGTTGACGACGAAAAGTGTGAGAACAATTCCTTTGCCTGAATTCAAAAATGTCATATAATTTAATGGAATAAAAAATTTTTTTTAATATAATTTCTCCATTATTAAACATCAGTTTGCAATTTAATTCATTTAGACAGCTCCTTTCAACGATATAAAATATTTAATCAGTAAAATTTGCAATTTAATAAGATAATTTCTTAATGATAACTTTATTATATCTATTTATTAGTTATATATCGATGTATATAAGATATAAAATTAAATAAATTTTACATAAAATAAATATACTTTAGCCTATATTATTGACATAATTTTTGAATTTTTAGTCAATAAAAATATTCTTACTATAATATACAGAGTAATAAAAGGATATATAATAGATCTTATATAAAATATGAATTATGCATAATAAAATTGATATAGAAATTCGGGGAAAAAATATAAAGTTATAATTATTTATTTGTAATAATTAATTTATAGTAAATTACAGTATTTAATTAAAATAAATTATATATTTTTTGAAGAATTAATTCCTTTTAACGAGTGAATTTTTAAATATAATTTATAGACTGGAGAGGGCAAAAAATATATTTGAAGAATGTTCAACTAGAAGTAAATACTACGTTTGTAAAAAGGTAGAATAATATTTATTATATTTAAGAATTAAATATGATTAAAAGAGTTAATTATAAATGTTTATATATAGTTTTAACTTATTTTTTTATAATAACATTATATTGACTTGAGGTCCCGACACAGGGTCTAGCATTAAAAGAGAAAAAGTCTAAGCCAATTTTGCTTCTCTCGAACGCTAATATATACATAAATGAATATTTATAATAATTTATTTTTATGTATATTTAAATCTATAAACTCTATAAAAATATTTCTAACGAAACTTTGATTTTTAATTATTCTAATTTTTTTTTATTTAATACATTTTTTTTCGTTATAATGAATATAAATTACACAGATTACTATTTAAAACTAATTTTAAACATGCTATTTTTAAATTTTAAATTAGCATGCATTTAACAATATAACGCTCTTAAAAATACCATTATATTTAAAATAAATATATTTAGAAGCCACGTTTTTAACTTAAAAAGTTCTCTAATAATTGACAGCGAATAATAAAACGTGTATTTTGATATAAATGGATCATTTATCAGATATCTTCCTTTGGCTTATCTCTACGAGAGCCTGAAAACTGAGTACTAGTCGAATTGCAAAGGAGGTTGACAGTAAAATTTACTAATCTTGAGATTTTCATCAAACGATAAATGGACTCGAAAACAGTTTTACGACTCGCACGTTTTCTGGAACATAATTTCATGCTGAAACTGGTTAGCTCCTATAAAGCAACTCGCTAAACTCGTATTTATTTTACCTTAAACTAGAATAATTTAATAGTTCTTGAAAAAATATATATTTAAAATAAAAACAAAATAAACTTTGAAATTGATAATTTTAAGAATTATAAAATGATTTCTTTGTTTTATAACAAAAATAAACTAATGTAAAATTGTTTCAGCCTTCTATTAAGTTAACTCCTTTTTCCTCTCACACTTATTAAACTTTGGCTATAAAAATTAATATCTGACTTAATTAATAAAGTAATATCTTCTCTTTTTACATTAAATATTATAATTGTATAAATATAATTAATCTGTGAGCATCATATACCTAGCTTTATGACATAATCTTAATTTAACGTTTAAAAAGCATAAAAATATGATTTAAAATAGTTAAATATATACTTAATTTAAATATAATTAAAGCATGCCTAGCATATTATATATTAATTTTTAATTAATTAAGTGTATTGTTTGTATAATCCTTAATTAACTTCTTTTTTACAATATAAACTTTTCACTATAAATTACATAATTTAAATACAAAAATTTTCTTTAAAAATAAATCTTATTATTTATCTATTAATTTATCTATAATATTATTTATCTTTTTATAAAGAAAATTGTATTTATGTTGCGCTAATGTGTCTACGTGGGATGAATTTTAATTTAAAAAAGAAAAAAATTTGTAGGAATTTAAGAAAAACTGTCTTAAAAGTTCATTTATCCGATTGGAGTTTAGATAATCTTCAGCTACAAAATGCCTGTAAATGGGAGTTTAAGTTGATAAAAAAAAAGAAGTACTTAGAACAAGTTGAGGTCAATAAGTAAAACCTGTTTTTTTTATATAGTCCTATTTAAAACCCGAATGGCTATTAACACCTACATTTAGTGATTGTTTCCTTTTATAAGATCATAAAAAAAGAAAAAAAAATCTTTTCAAAAGTTCACTTCCAAGAACTAAGTTTCTAATTTTAATGTTTTTATAAATCAATCTTGTAGTTTGAATAAGATTTTTTAAAACATTACCTAGTAATTACTGTAATTAATCTTAATATATAGGCCTACATTTTTAATAATTTTAAATGTTATTATTAAATGAATGGAAATTAAAATTTTTTTTTAAATTAAAGGAAATAAAACTAAATATGAGTGTAAAATCAACTGAGTAAAATTTTAAGAATAAAATAAAATAGATATATGTATTTTTGCGTGTGAAAATGTCATATTTTATGATATATATGAGTATTTTTAACTTAAAAATATGAATAAAATTATACAAAATATCGTAAATCGTAACAGAAATTAATGAATAATGCATTTAATATAAATTAATACTTAAAAATTAGCCAGTATTTTAATAATAAAAAATTAAATAAACTATAGTGAACTCTCGATAAGAAAGTGAAATATTTCACTGTATCGAGTGGTCAAGAATTCATTGTATTTAAAGTAAAATTATCCATTATTTCCAACATAATTTCATATATGATGCTTAATAATAAGGCAAAATATTTAAATATTCATTCTATAGTTAAATATGTTGCTATTTTATTACATTTTCTTCTGAATTAAATTATAAACTATTTAAATAAACACACAATTATGCTGTTACCTTGTGTTAAATTTTCCATGTTCAATATTTTCGATTAATTATATTTGAGTGTTTTAGATAATATTTTTAAAATCATATTTTGAATTATTGCAAATTTAATTGTTAATATTCTAAGAAGATTTGAGTAGGAACCATGTTGTTTCCACTTAAAAGGGCCCATTCTTCTTATAAATATATTTTCGAGTAGTTTTTTCTAAAAAAAAAAAAAAAAGTGAACTTATCAATTAAAGCATAGAAAAGATCTTTTTTAGAATCTATCAATAATAATAGTTTTTATAGAAAGCAAATTCCTCAAAAACAAAAAATATATTCAGTAAACTCCACTTTTAAGATGGACGTAAAAGTTGACAAACGATCGGTTGTGAATCGAGATCTAATATCTCGTAGGTACAGCTTCATAGATTGATATTTTATTCTTAGAAATAAGCTCTGAACTGTATAATGCCAACAGAAATGACCGAAAAATGTAGTATTTAAATACCGTACATTTCATAGTCATGATAGAAAATTTATCAGTCGTGAAAGCCAGAGTTTGTAAAGCGGGTCTATTTTTACATAATTTATTTTATTTTACTAAGAACGTAAAATAGTACTTAAACTGATATAAATTTACTATAAAATTATCGAATTGAATTGATTAATTTTTTATAAAACTTTTTAAATAAAAATTAACTTTTTCAATATGATAATTTCAAGTCCGTCAATGATAATATTGATAGATAAAACCACCGAACACTAGTAGTTAGTCGCGGATCAACGGGCTGGCCACGTGGTTTTCTGAGTTTTCTTCACACGTGCAGCACTTAATAGGGGACAATTTCCCATAAAAGTCCCCCGGGAGGCACTCCCACCTTGGTAGATCGCCCTTGTGTTGCGTTGCCATATCCCATTATATCCTTTATAAATAACGAGCAATTATTTATTATGACATCGCCACAATGGCTGGCTGCAATTTTTAATCATATTTTTAATTTATTTCGCTTAAAATATATGCTCTCCACCTCAAATTAGTAGTGGCTTGCCCCTGTACATCATATTTTTCCTTTAACAATGGAGTCGATCATCTATTAAATGCTTTCAGGGGAAAGTTTTGAAGTAAAATAACGTGACTTCTGGTTTTTACCGGAAGTTTGTATATAGTTAATCGTGACCGCTTATCCCTAAGGTTTTCATATATGGTTTCGTGTTTTATCTATTTTACTCTGTTCTCGAGATTAAGGAAAGACGGACGGACGGACGACAGTGGGAATTTATAGGTCTACAATTTTTTCAAATTACAGTCAAAAAGATTTATTATACTGTATTTAGTGCGTAACTAAAACCGATATTAGAGAGAAGTTCAAAGGATTAGAATGTGCAATAATAAATTTTAAAAATGTATTCCTGTATTACTTTAGAATAATTACTTGCGCTATGGAAGTGTAAACTCGTAGACATTGTATATAGCCTACACGTGTTTAAGTACGTTCATTACATTCAAATATTTTTCCTGCACTTATTTCATTTTTGCCTCATTTATTTACAAGTATTTACAAAGTTCAGGGGCCTGGATCTCCTGGACGCTGCTGCTGAGTACATAAATTTAAAGATGGCAAGACTTTGGAAAGGATGATGATGATGATGTGTAATACGTATTAATTTTACTAATTCGTCGTAACTTTTTTTTATATTCTGTAATTTCTGTTTATTTTTGGCATGAACATTTAGTGACATATAATAAATAACTTTTAAAGACGTTGAAGTAAGTTTTTTAAATAATTTTATGTGAACACCTTTTACGATTAACAAAATAAATAAGTTGTTTTTAAGAAATAAAGTAGAAAAGGGAAGAAAAGTTGAAAAGGGTGTTTTTAATCTTTATATCCTGCTTACTTATATAGTTTAATCGTATTATTCGGTTATATTGTATTTGAACTTAATGTTATGTCTTACTTGAGCTTAACACAAAATTTAACATAATATTGAAGATACGAAACAATCAGCAGGATTCTTATTTCCCAGCTGTTCTATTGGCAAACCTTATGACGGGACATAAAAAAGACCTCTTAGAATCTATAATACAAAAAGATTTTTTAAAAGTAGATGGAAAAACTGTAGGTTTAAAAGTTTATAGTTGATAATTAGATATTTCATTTAATTTCTCTTAGGATAGCTCAAATGTCAGTTAACCGTTGTAAAAACTAAATTGCAAATAATTAATTTAAAAAATGCAGTCACTATAATTTAATTCTATTTTTTATAATTATATTTCGACTAATTTTGTTTTACTTTGTTTACCATTTATATCCATAAGTGTACCTCTTGAACACACAAATTAAAACACGGTTAACTGACTATTAAGCCATTATAAAGGATTAAAGTTTTTAAAAATATTTGTGATTAATTTCTTTATTTAGTTTTTTTCTCCAAAAAAGTTAAAGTATTTTAAACATTTCCTTAACTTAATTTTTTTCAGCTACACCGAAACTATTAATAAATATATAAATACATCATTATTCATTAATTATATGAATATATATAGCCTATATTTATTTATTTATTTATTATGTAATTGAGAGCTAAAAATATTAATAAAGAACTCATTTTTTCCATATGCTCTACTTTCATACATAGGAATTTATATTTTTTAAGCATATTGTAAAAGTAGCGAAAAGTATTACAATAAGAGACACTGATACATGAAGTTTTCATTATCTTTATTTCTCAAATTTGTTTATTACATGTTATCAGGGATTTATTACATCACAAAAATAACATATTCTTGTATTAACGTCTTTCAATTAACTTCTTGTATGAATTAGATCTATACATCGTGACGAGCTTATGAATGTTCGTCATTCATTGCTTGTTCTAACTCCGAATGGAATTGATGATGAACTGTTGGGTCGATGAACCAAATCAAGATTCTTCTGAAATGCTAAGAAATGGGATTTCAGAATTTAAATTGGATTATTTAATACGTAAAACGAATAAAATCTTTTTATTACCTTATCTTTTATTCTTCTCAAATAGCGTTACGTCAAGATGAAACAAAGACACAATAATTCGTCTCATTACCATTCTAGGAAAGAAATTCAAATTTGCTCTTTTAAATCAGATTTTTTAAAAGAATATAGTATTGAATTAACGAGTGCGATTATTTATTTTATTTGAATTTAAATTTGTTTTTCATAAATTTGATCTATACACGCGATATTTCAAAAATCAGTTAATTCAATTAACTAACTTTGCTATATCTCGGTTAACTGGCTTTTGGTCATCCTATAAA
>NW_019384849.1:352981-455686 GCF_000671375.1 Centruroides sculpturatus
TACTAGCTTACCCGTCGCGCATTGCTGCGATCTCAGAAGAAAGGAAATTCAAGCAAACTCGTTATGATAAAATTCAATTTACATTTTATCATTTTTATTGAAACTTATTATTATTATTCATTTTCATCGGGAAAACATTTCAAAGTGTCGTTTCAATTCTATTTATTTATTGGAGTGTTTGTGGATACACGATATTTTTTGTTTTTCCGTCTGGTGCGTACACGAATAAATCGGAAGGTTTTCCGACGCGTGAGCCGGCCACATACACTTGTCCATGCGAGAAGCACGGATTCTCCAAATTTAGCCCATACACTCTCAGCGATTGTCAGAAGTGCGATATTCCCCATTTATATATATATATATATATTTTAAAACTTTAAAGTATGTTTTTAAAATCTTGATAATTATTTCAATAGTGAAATCTATTTAAATCCACCGTGTTAACTTCGACAGTTTAAATCCACTTAACAGTTTAATAAAAAAAAAAAAAAAAACCGAATGAATGACGAGGTTATAACTCACCATGCCATCTGGTGCCTAAAAATAAAACTGATATCGAAACATAGAAAGAGTTCGAGGATATTCTAATTCTCTCAACGATCCCGTAATTCGAGAAAAAAAATGCAATTTCCTGTTTTTGATTCGCTTGTAATTTTGTAAAAACGAAGACAGTTTATAAACCTTCATTAAATTACAAATATTTTTATAGAAATTTTATTTAAAAAAAAAATATTCTCTTATTCGATAATTTCATGGTTTAACATTAAAGCCTTTTATTATCCATTGCGTTTTCTTTAAATTGTTACTGTAACGATTTAATAATAATTTTTGGGTTGTTTTATACTTGGAAAATTAAATTTTGATGGATAGAAATAACGAATTTATATGTTTTAATATTGCGACGGTTATAATGTGTTTACTATTATTTACTGTGCTGTCGTAGCCAACGCTACATAACGTGACAAAAGGTCATTTACTGCTATCACGATCGATTCTTGATGATGTTATTAAAACGACAACGAATCGAATTTATTTCCTGTCCCCGTGACGATAGGAAAAAAAAAAATTGATGCATTCGATCGAGGCAACGTTAACGTGATCGATGCCATGCCATTACTTATAATTTTTTTTAAATTTTATCTATTTTAAAAATATATATATATATCCACTTAAGTAAGTTTATATATAATTTTAATAATTTAAAAATTTAAATATATATATATATACAAACGCATATATTCAATGATTATTATTTATTTATTTTTTTTTTTATAAATAAAATGTAAATATGGCGTTCTCTCGTGACAGCCATTTTTGAATTGACGGATCACGTGATGAAAAGGTTTATGAATTTCGTAGTGGTTGGAGATTCTTATTTTTGATTTGATTTTATATTTTTCAATAAAGGACCTTACTAGAGTAGAAAATTGAGTCCACCAATCTCGTACTTTTTTTTTTTCTAAAGAAGTCACCAATCTAGTATAAGCCGATCATAACGGCAATTGAGTCTTTTATTGGATCTATGGTGTTTTTTTGAAATATCCCGGATGTAGGGATTTGACGTAAAAATGGCGGGAAGAAAAGTTATTTGTCATCATCTCGATTTGACAGTCGACAGATTGGACAGATTGTCGGCTTCCTGCATCCTCCGGGATGCTTTGACAGATGGTTCTATGTCTGAATTCCAACCTTTAGAGCCGACTAGGCGTCGTCGTTCGAATTAAAATGACGTTCTATGATATACGAGACCGTTTAACGTTTAGAAAAACTCGAGTAGTCCGACATTTTCGTTTACTGACCCGACATTTATAAATGCAAACTCCATATCGCTTGCAAATTGTGTGGACTTCGTGCTGAATTTTTTTAACTCTTATTGGCATCTTACGTGGGACGAGTGCCTCTTAATTGCACGTTTTTAAATTATGATCATGGATCCTTTAAAAAAAATAATTATTATTCATAAAAAGAAGGAGATTCGTCTCTTAATCACGGGTTAATTAATCCTGGAATTAACTGTAAGAAGAATATATGCTAGATTTTTGGATGTCCTTTGAAACATTTCTTTTTTTAATGAATTAATACGAGGACTTCATTATAAAATATCCGAATTTAAAGGTTTATTTAATGATATAAATGAACTTATGATTTATTCTATTATTTATTCTTAACATCTCTTTAAGTTTAGCAAGAGTGTAAACGGTTTCTATTTTGAGGATCGGATCATTTTTTGGTAAATTGATAATTATTTATGCATAATAAACAATTTTGTCAATTAATCAGCGATTTTAGTGTTATAAAAATAAAGAACCATATAATTTATAAGAATTATTAAACTGTAAAGATTTTCCCTTTCAGTTTATTAAAAATTTATGCAAATAATATTTTAAAAAATGGATTTTTTTGTAATAATTTTTTTGTGATAAATAATTCTTAATTAATTTCAGTAAGCACTAAATTTGTTTATTACTATAATTAATAACTACATTAATTTTACTTAGTGCGTCATTTGTTCTCCTTGATTTCTCCTCCTAAAATCATTGTTTGTATGCTTTCAGGTGTACAAATTGCAAAACTTTGAGTACTAAATTCTTAAACTGAAAAATATTTTTAAATTTCCAACATTTTAAAACATAATAATCGTTTTATTATAGTCTTTCAAGAGAAATCTGTTAACTTAACGGTATATTACAACGATTGTGTAAGAGATAATGCGATAAAATCTTCTTGATCCTATCTAAAACCAAATTGATAAAAGATCTATTAAACAAGCTCGGTTAGAGCTTATTTACGGGTCCCTTAAAATCAGGTTTTTGGTTTCTCTCGGTTTAAGGTCAGATTGACTGCATGAGCGTCAAAAATGTGTGTAGCAATATTTTCGTAGCAAACTGTGAATAGTATATCCCGCCTAGAATTACTCAGTTGGATGGAGTCGCCTTTCTCAAATGCACCGTCCTTTCCCATGTCAGACTAACTGGCTGCACGTGGGGGAGGAGAGTAGAGAGGGCAGGTGTCGGCCTTCTTTAGCTTTCTAGAATGTCCGACGCCCGGACGTGTGAAAACATTTCTCGAACGTTAGTAGAAGGAAAGACGTTTGTGAGTCGATCTCTCTCTCCCCTCGGTTCCATTTAACTCGTTTACAAAAGAAAAGTTTTATTCTGCTTTCAAAGAGAATCGTTCTCTGTCTCCCTAGGCCTATTCCTATCCAGGTATGTGATGTGTTCAATGCAAGCCTGTGAATGGAGCTTTGTAGGATTGTACGGACAATGAAACCCAGTTAGGTACAAAAAAGGAATGCACTATGAGGGCATATGTTTAAGTTAGGGTCCGAGGAACCTATTAGAACGTAATGAATAACCTCGATCAGTCAAGTGAACTTGAATCTATAGGCTTTATGCAATCTTGTTTTTTTCTCTTTTTAAGGCCATTCTTGTAAAGACAGAATTCGAAGAACGTTCAAAAATGAAAAATTCCGAATAAAATTGCCCATTCATCTAGTGTAACACCGGCTAATTCAATTTTCGTTTAGGGCATTTTATTACGAAAGCTCTCCACCAACTACTCGTAAGATTTCAAAGGTAGGCGAATTTCAAAAATTCCCACGTTCGGGGAGCAGAGAGGGCTAAATAAGAATTTCATACATAATTTTTTGGCGCCAGAGATGTTAACATATACAGTTACCTGGTAGACGAGCACGTTTATTTGTAACGCTATACTCTTAGTATTTTGAGCAACATAACACCTTTGCTACCAACAAGGCGCCTATGTGGAGTCGCTATTCATTATACGGTTCAATAAACAAATTTGTTTAGAATCAACAAAACAAAAATAAATAAATAAATAAATAAAACTAAGTTTTATCGAGTGTAACGCATAAAACTCGAATATATTTAGCATGACTTTCTGAAAATTACAAAAATCAAAGTTGATTATTCCAAATGACATTTTCCCATTTACATGGGTCAATAGGGAAATTAACAATAGATGATCCTTGAAATAAAATGTCGTTAAGATAAACTGATACTCGCTATAAACAATAGGAAAGCCCTTGACTATTTGACACCAGGTATTGCAATAACTAATATTTTATAGTTGTAACTCGAGTTAGTTACAGGCCAATATTCTCATAAATCATCAAGATAATAACCAATGTCGTAACACTTAATTCAACTCTATCAATTCTAGTTTTCATGTTTTTCTCATTATTATTCATGCAAATGATTCGAATAGCTCGTCTTTCTCTCGTTCGTCTCGTCACGTAAGTTACGCGTGCCGGATCCCCTAATCACTCGATTGGCCTCCTCCTCTCGTGACAAAACGTGACGGATGAGAGAGAGAGGGATGTGGGTGGTCGAACCATCTGTCGGACCGAGATGATGTAATTTCCGTTTCAAACATTTGTTCGAAAAATGGTTTCGCCCAGAAACATAAAACGATATATTTTATTATTCTTTCGTATTTATTTTAAGCCTTAAATTTAGTCTTAAAATATCCTTAAATTAAGAGTATTTTAAGTGGATTTTAAGACTTTTTTAAAGAATAATAATTACTAATTCAAAATTTTGTTTATAAAAGGCTATTCTAAGCCTTGAAAATCCACTTAAAGTAATCGTCTAAGGCTACTCTAAACCCTAAAACCTAAGAATCAGAGATACTTAAGTGGATTTTAAAGAGATAATTACTTTAATTTGAAAGTTTATATTAAAAATTCGGAATTATTTATTTTATAATCTAAAACGTGAACGATAGAACTTTAATCATATTTTTATAATAAATTGTGTAAAATATGAATTATTAATATAGTGAATGTTCAGCGGTGAAATGTCATTCTATGATACAAAGATTATTATAAAAATAATATTAAAATATGACTGATTTTAACTAAATAAAAAAAAAATTATATAAGTAAAATCTGATGAAATGGAATCGTTTTCTCGTAGCACCACCCACTAAACTCACCGGTTTAATTCGTTTCGCTTCCAAGAAATGTTAAGGATAAATAAACGGACAGACAATATAAATACAAAGAAATTTAATTTTCAAAAGTCCAACAGGCAGAAACAGACAAAATAAACACAATGGCGTTTTTTTTAACAATTAAAAATGAAAATATAGACTATAAATTACTGTAATGCTGTCTTATAATGCATATTTTCTTATATTGAAGATTACTCTAATGCTTTTTATTGATGAAATCAATCACAGATAAAGCCAATCTTTTAGACATGCACTCTGGAAGTTTCCATTATTATTATTATTATTAGAGTTTTCATCGTTAACATAAGGGAGATGGCTCCAAGATCTGTACTGTACAAACAACCATGTATTTAGTAACATATTACATATTTGATTTCGTTCTCGTTACAGTTCATTTCTTCTTACGATGATTGCATCCATCTTTTATTTTTTATTTTGATTTGAAATTCCAATCTTGATTGGGTAATCGAATATTTTATTTTTGACTTTCAAATATTTGTTATGACACGTTTCTTAAATTTCATCGTAACAAATAGTCGTTACGTCTTCTAAATTTTCATCAAAACTTTCGTTTTTTTTTTTTTTTTTTTTTTTTTTTTTTTTTTTNTTATTATTATTATTTTTAATATACTTGTCTGTAGAGAAACCCGTAGTGTGGAGGTGGATTAAGAGTCAAGGTTTCTGTCCAGTTGTCACGATCGAGTAAAGGTTTGAAAAGGCAAAAACATACACGCCCATCTCGTCTTTCGTTTTCTAAACCTACAGCACCGACTGTTCGGATGTCATTAATTACTCCTTGCTTCCATTGTTCGTGTAACGCCTTATATTTATGCTACACCCTAATACTCCTCCTTCTGGTAATGTTCTCGCTTATAAAATATGCTCACACGATTAAGATCAACAGGCTGCATAAGTTTTCTACTTATTTTCCCCCATAGCTATTAATTATATTCTTGTTATATATTTTAAGGTATGCTAATGGCAAATAAAGTTAATAATTCTTATTTTTATCTATACGAGTATAAGAAAACATTTAAATTATAAGCTCAAACCTTAATTTAACGTTCTTCTCCCATCTCCAGTATTTAAATGCTGCATTAATATGGGAGAACAATACCGTGGTCTTACTGTAGCTTATTAGTAAAGAAACAGTACTTAATCCTATACAGAATAACAGAGAAAATATTTAAACAATCGGGTTAAACCTCTATTTAACGTTTTTCATTGGGAATATCGCAACATTAATATATAAGAACGATAAATCGAGGTTCTATTCTATGTTACTGGGAAGAATATGAACTTTACTCTATTAATAATCTGCAAAATTTAAACGTTTCTGCACTTTGTAACGCTTAAAAAGCAATTTAAATGCTTAAAGCAATTTATAAGTTCGTTTATTTAGTCTCTGTAACCGTAAAATGTCAGCAAATTTAAGTATCCAATTATTTTAAAATGTCTCAACGAAGCTTTGAATAACAACTCAGTTGTAACGTAGAAACTGTAATTTTGGATATTGAGTCACCACAAATAGTTTGTGAACCTGTTACTCTTTACGCTGTAACTAAGTAGAAATTTTGTATATAAGCCAAATTTTATAAAATAAAAACTATTTTTATAGAAAATTGTGCCAAATTATTGATTAAAAATAGATTACGGTTGGATTAATAACCAAAAATAGGAAAGAAAAATCGATAATTTAAACAATGCTGACAGATGGTGGATGGTAGTTAATTCGCCGCTAATTGAACCCTATAATATTCACATTAATGATTAGTCTAAGTCGATAATTTAAAGAAAAAACTGTCCAAAAAATAATTTTAAAAATTTATTTTAATGATAATTATTAAAATTAAGCTATAATTAAGTTTAAAAACCAATTTTCTAATAGTATTTTCCATATTAAAATCCATAATTTAATAGTCTTTTAGCAAACTTAATTGACTTCTAATATTAAATTTTTAATAAATTAAAATAAATTTATGATTTATTTTATTAAAGTCATAAATTTAAATACATATAAACATTAAATAAATCATGCAATTTAATAAACAATTAATTTTTTAAATGAATTTTTGTACTTTTTTAAATGAATTTTTGTACTTTTATAAATGATATATTTTTTATATATATATTGATATATAATTGTAAATTATATAATTTTATTTATTTTTCTTCCATTTTTTTAATGTAATAAACAATTTAATCAGCACAACTTTAATCTACTTACAACCATTAGAATGGTAATTACACAAGTAATTTATTACTTTTGCAATTGCTTGTTTAATAAATGGTGTTCTCTTACAAACTAGCAAAAAGAAATCTTCTACAGCTTTGAAGATTCATTAATTTTATTTTATTATAACAAACAGGATAAAATTCAAATTTAGTTTTTTAAAATAGGTTTTTCTCTGCCACAAATTAAATTTTATTTGATTGATTATAAAATCTAGTATAAATGACAAAGTAATAGTTCAACATTAGAAATAGTCATTGTTTTTTTATACGACATTTAACAATTTAGAATATAAATGAATCTTTTGATAAATGTTCTGTTTAAAAGCTTTAAAAAATAAATAAACAACAAATAATACACAGAACCCAAAAGTAAGTTAACCACTTCTATCTTACCAAATGCTTTGTTACTCCGAAAAAACTATTCAAAACGAGCTCCTTCTTGTTCTTTACACAAATTTAGTTTACTATTTACGTTCACAAATGTATTTGGATCACATAAAACATGGTTAACTGACTTTTAGACCACCAGTATATATTATCTAAAACGCCTTAAAAATATTTTTATTAATTTAAAATATCGTGTTTAAATTATTAATGATTTAAATATTTTAAAATTATAGATTTTTAACCCCCCAAAAAATGTATTTAACGGTTAAGTTCTAATTAAATAGAACATTTAATTCATCACCGTTTAAATCTCATAACAATATTTTAAAAAAATTCAATATTAATGCCATACTTTAAGTAAGGATACTGTTCTAGTTTTCGTCAATTCGATGATTGATCTGAGCTTAAAACAAATAGTTACCGCCCATTTTATATAAATGGAAACACCCAGCGGAGAGAAAATTCGAAAAACGTTCACGAAAAAGTGGCCCACCTGTAGCAAGCTACAAGAATTCCCATTCGTTGTAGGTCCAACTCCACGATGATTTATCATACAACACATGTTAAATCGCTAAACACACCGACGATGGGGACTGTAAAGAGCTTCCTTTCTCTATTCCTGTGGATAAAACAATGCATCTAAGTAACTACACCTCTACAGATTTACACAAGGGATTATAAGATTAGCTTCCTCTATCTGGTTAACGACATAAATAGCTACTGACGTTACAAAACATTAGCAGACAAATGGTAGGGAAAAGGAATTTTATGAGTTTTAACTTATTCTATTAAAGTCTTATCAGAGTTTTGGGCACTTATTTAATGTTCTCAATGTTAATTTATTAAAAAAATCTCAGAATATTTCACTAAATAGAAGCCAAGTAATTTTTTTTCTACCATATTGTATTAGACAGTAGTGGTTTTATGCGTTTGCCTAAGATCCCCCGTTTTTAGGGGCCTCAGATATTATACACGAGATCTTGGTTCAGTATTCAGAATCCAATACCAGCTAAGATCTTGGACTTTGATACAGTCTTTACAATAGAAAATTGTATAAAAGAGGCCTCGCACAACCTAAAAACTACACTAGTGATAGGCTCTTTTTCCAGTCTATTTATCACTTAATTCCAATTATTAAGAAAGCTCAGTTAAACAATACTTCATGTGATTTTTTTTTTCAACTCATTCTGTAACTTCGCATTAAACAGAGGCTGTTTTGCCTAAGGCCTCGTGCTTTTAGGAGCCCCAAACACGATATTCTTTCTGTCTTAGTCCATTATAAGCTAGAATCCTACATCTTGTACAAACATTTATTTTATATAAACTTACACAGAAAAGGCCTCACTAATACAGGTTTACGTAGGGCCTTGCACAACTTGAAAATGATAAAATATGTCAGTTAAAGATATTTTACAATGATTTTTAAGCATTCTGTTAACATCTTTTCTTAATTTAAAGCGTCTACTTAACATTTTCAATGTCAATTTGTTAAAAAATCTAAGTTAAAAGATGCGCCAAGTTAATTTGTTAAGAGTTGAGATTGGCTGTAAACAAGGCGAAAAGAATTTGTAACCTTCAATCGCATCAAATCATGTTAGTTGTTAAAATAATAGAAACAGACTAGGATACCGGTTGGGTTATAAAAACTGGCACGAGGCAATGCGCTCGTGACTTTGGCTCGTGATATAACGTCACTTTAGTGTCACATGACAAACCCCCTTTTGACTTCCTGTTGTCTTTAGGAGTACAGGTGCTATGATTAGAGCATGATGATACCTATCCTTGGATATAATCCAAGACGTGTTTTTCTTTTTTTAAACTCGGTTAAATATATTCTATCAAAATATCTCCCATTAAAACCGGAACGATTGAAACATCCTTTTGATGATAATGGAAAGTGAAAGGTTGCCATTTTCAACCGTTGTTTTTTAACACCGTTGTCAATTAAAATAGCATTTATCTAATCGAATGTTTTAATTATATTTAAATTAAATTTAATCGCAATTTAATTTTCTTAGATAAAATTATTTTAATATTAATTAAAGTTTTCATTGATTTCTTAGTATCGATGATAATTAACAGATGGCGCTGCATCGATTTAGATTAAAACGCCGCCTTTTTTTTTTCGGAAATATTTCATTTTATTTTATTTTTAAAAATAAACTTATATTTAAATAAAATGAAGCAAACTTTTAATAAATATTCGTGATTTAAATTTTAAATTAATAAAAATGTATTAAAAATTTATTTTTTTAAAATTAGTTCTTTAAAGTTTGTAATGTTAATTAACTGCATCGAATGGTTCTCGTCACGAACGAAGAAAATATGAAACTATGGCTAATTGAAGAAATTTTAAACACGTTATTCGTTTAATATTACAACCATTATTTCTTTTTTCCTTATTCTATATTTATTTTTACCACAAACTCAGACTCAACATAGCCGAGTCGGAATAAGACCATTAAAATTTTAAACATGGACCCTGCACCTGTTAAGACCAAAACTTTGGATGAAAGAAGAAGAAAAGATAGAAAAAAAGCGAGACATTTCTGCCATTATTTTGTATAAATAAATAGCGGGGGTAGAAGCTTTAACACGCTTGCGCAATATGCTGATGAATTACAACACGTGCTCGTGCATAAGGATCGTGCATGTGCTTTTTCTACGCTACTTCTTCCCTCCCGCCTTCCCTCCTTCTACAAATTAGAAGTGCTAAATAGTGCTGAATTGACGTGGTATATAAATTATAGCTTTTATGATTTATATATTTTGATTTTGAATATGGAATAAACAAACTCTAGACCGGTTTTCGTAAAGAAAATAGACCTAAGCGAAGATTTCAGGAATATCGAATGAATAATCGATAATTATCAGGTTTTCTTTTGTGTATCTATTTATGGATAGAGAATGGAAGATATCGATGAAGATCATATAAAGAAAGATAAATTCTAAAATTTCGATCTAAAAAAAGGTAAATTTATATTTAACTACAAGAATGAGAATGAGTCAAAAAGCGCGCCGCTTCACAAAGAACATTAGGAATGAGTAAAAGGAGGACAATTAACGAGAATTCGGAAATAACTCTAGTTTGAATCCTGATATAGGATTTGTCATTTGGTTAGACAGTATTTCCTTTATTGTCGGTAAAATTTTTTAAACTAAATCCTAATAGATAATGCTTAATAGATAAACACGAAGTAAAACGAAATTAAAAAGATTAATAGTAATTTAATTAATAAGTTTGTTGACACTATTAATTTGCCATATTTTAATGAGCCATACGCGTTTCATCTACAATACATTTAATTTCCTCACGTGTCAACACAATCAACAAATGACGTTTCGCAGCTGTATAGGATTAACAATTTGACAAATGTACACGGTAAACTTTTCAGTTCCTTTTCTTGCAGGTGCAGTTCGGAGCCAAACTACCACCCTCACACTTGGCCTCTGTATCAACAATGTACCCCAACTAAACCACACACACATTTCTTTTCCCACGAAATCTGTCTAAAACCGTGTTATTTCAGGTGAAAAAAGAATTGTCTCAAAGCTTTAGAATAGACGTATATATACACAAAGTTTTACCGTTCAATAAAACCAGACATTTTAAACAACGAAAATTCATTCTTTTCTTTAAACTTATCCGAGTCACACCTTCTAAATCTATTGCAATAGGCAAGATGTTCTTACCACATCTGGCATTATGAAATTTACACATGTATTGACTCACCCGCTCCCACTTTTTTTAATATATGTGAGCGGGCCTTAATTCTTTGGATTAGTAAAGCTTAATCTCAATAGAATCTTGTAAGGGAGGAACCTTTTAAGCTTGAATCTATCCTGCTGCGAAAAACGTGACGTTGCAAATGACCCTGAAAATGAGCTAGATCTTGTTGAACGCTTAAACACAATATGGAATATTGTTCTATTGTTACTTTAACTGGAAACAGCTGTAATTAAGAAATTACTTAATTTTTATTTTAAAGTTCCTTCTTGTATTTACAACTTTGACAATTACTCTACATACTTTAAAACTTATCGAAGACTATATTATTATTATTGAACTTATCGAACATTTAAATATTAAATAAGCGTTATGGACTGATACGTAACATGCTTACGCAGCTGTTTTTCAAGTCCGTAGTTCGTCTCGCTATTTCAAGTTTCTATACTGACAAAGCATCTTCAAATTATAAAATGATGATTCGTAAAAATATTTATAAATATTATAAATTATTAGCCTTATATATTATTGTAATATAATAATTTATGATAATTCTTCTTATATTTAGTGTATGAATATACTTTATATTAATTTTTTTACGTACAGTACTTTATCTTGAATATCTAGTATAACATATAATTTACTAAACTTACACGTTGATAATTAAACTTTTTATATTAAAAAGTTAATAATATTTGATTTTATTTAAAAATTTATAGATGTTAAAATGGTTATAAGTCTTTTTAAATAAAATTTGCCATCTTTAAAGAGATCAGATTTGAGATATCACTATTTATTTATGATCACTAAATAGGTAGAAATCTTAAAAAAAAAAAATATTTTAAGATTAAAGTTTAACTTCTAAACTGCTTACATTTATTATTACTGATAATTAAAATGCTAATTTTAGAATTTAGATATTGTATCGCGGTCTAACTTAAGCAGTTTTGTTATCGTGTTACTACAGAATAAGAGCTTACATACTGAAAGAATTCTGTAGACAAACAAAAAATTTCTCATCTATTAAATGGTTGAAATAATAATTTATTAGTATTTTATTATATAATACATTTTTCATTTATTATTATAGGGCCTATATTATTAAATAAGAGTTTAGATAAGGCTCGACTAGTTACATATGTGTGCCTTTTCCAAAAGCTATAAAAAGTATAAAAATAAATAAAACAGATTTTTTTCATAATTTATCAGAAAAAATTTTATATCACTTTATATTATCCTTTTTACATGAAAGAGTACATTTGTGTTACCCCTCTTAGTTTGGATTCCCAAAATTTGTCCTAACCAAATTTTTGAGATCTTGCTAAGTCTTCTCTATGTGGTCTGATTATATAATTAAAAAATTATTTTAATATATTTTAATTTTACAAGTATAGAAATAATTTTACATATTAATTTTAATATATTTTACGATATATTAAATTTAAAAGATGTAACTAAAATTTAGATCCCTTTCTTTGATTTTATAACAATGAAAAATATTCAGCTTCTAAAGGCCGAAGTTTCAGATGGAAAACATTATAACTATTAACTTAGCTAAAAAACCATTCTTTCAAGAAAACTTAATTTTAATTTAAAATCATTCTTTTAATTTTAAATATATAGTTTTGGCAATGTATAAGATAGTTATAAAAACTTTTTTTGTTTTAAAGTTATATAAATAATATTCACAAAGATAATAATAGAGTTATATAATAAGAAAAAATCCAGAAAAAATATCTCCAGAAAGATAATGCGCATGCTTACAGGAAAAAAAAAATGAAAGAAAGATCTGTGAAGTTAAATAGAAGTGGGAGGAGTAAAATTTCGAAGTATTATAAGATGTAAGAATTATTTTAAAATACTTTTCTAGTAATATATTAAACTGCTTTTAATTTGTACTTATATTTAAAAAATTCTGTTAACTGACTTTTGACCATCCTGTATACTTAACAATGTTCAATCTGTTTCAAGTAAACTGAATTCCTATATTTTATATATTGAATTTGTGCTAATTTATATATTGTACAAGAAGAATTCTATTTTGAATACCTTTTTCTAAAGTTTTTACGTAATAAAGTACAGCAATTTAGTCTTTACAATGGTTAACTGACTTTTGGGCTATCCTGTGTATAAAAAATTTTATTTTATATTTTTAAAAATTTTAAATTTGTAAAATATAACCCAGTGTTTCTCTCAACCTCTAACGAATCGTCGCCCCCTTTAATGCAGTATCGTCCTCTTCAATAAAACCGTTACGTAGTATCGTCCCCTTCACTTCAAAATTCCGATGCCGAGGGCCATGGCTAACGCCAAAATCGTACTGCATTGAATAGACTAGTGACTAGTATAATGCTATTTGTTTAATTATTATACGATATAACGAATAAAATATCTAATTATTTTTAATATAATGTTATACTATATAGCCCAGAAAATTGTTTTCGCCCCCCAAATATAAATTGTTACTAATCGCCCCTCAACATGGAAAAACGCCCACATGTGATATCGCCCCCGTTGAGAAACATTGATATAACCTATTCATATTATTTAAAATTTCTTATATTTTAAAATAATACACAGATGATAAAATATTTAACATATTTGTATAATTTAAATATTAATAACTCATTAAAAATTATTTAGAGAATTTTTAAAAACATTTTTTTTTAATCTTAAAACAATTAGAATGATTTACTTTTTAAAATTCTAACAGAGAAAAATCTTTATAAAAATTATTGATTTTATTTTAATATTTAAAAATATATAATGTTTTTATTTTTCTCATATTAATGGAGAGAAAAATGAAGGATTTAAACAAGTTTTTCTTATGCAAAAGTTATGAAAAATATAAGAAAAATTAAGGAAAAATTAATAATTAAATCTTTCCAAAAAAACTAAAATTGTGATTTTATTGAAAATTTTAAAAATTTCCAATAAATTATGAATTTATTGGAAATTCAGTAAATTAACAAATACATATAGATAATTTTTATATTGCTAGAGAGAAAACAATAGAAAATTTAAATATATTTTAACACGTTAAAAAATTAAGATTAAAAAAATTCCCGATAACATATAAACAGAGAAGCACGATCTTAATGTTTACATTAAGAGGACTGAAACTACTCGTTACGAATCGACCAATGAAACTATACCTTACCTAAATACCACATGACACGACGCAACCAATGAGAAGCGAACGATCGCTTTAGCCATCTTCCAGTATAAAACGTGGGTGTTTAGTGGCGAATATGTTCAGATCAAACATAAGAAGGTCGAAGGGTTACTTATCGTACATAATAATCGTCCGGAAAGCGTGTATGTAGTCCAATTAGTTAATAATGTTATCGGCGAGACGTAAGAATCGGTGAGAAAGACGTTTGTGTTTGTTGTGTGTTGCAAGATTCCCGTCACCCAAGACTTATCGAGGGGGGAACTGTCATGGCGGCGATCGTAGGAACGATCGTTTGGTTGATGATTCTAATGTCGTCTGTTGCCTGTCAGAATCGTCTGTGTCCTTCATCTTGTTCGTGTTTGGGATCGTTCGTCGATTGTGCGAAACGTGGATTGATCGAAATACCAAAGGATCTACCCGACTGGCTGGAAATATTGTAAGTATATCAAGCGACCTTCGTTATATTGACTTAGGGTTTGTATGCGAATTGATGTATTCTAAACACGTAACTAGCCGAGATGTGATAGAATAGAATTATGCACGAAGAAGTGCGTAATTCTATTGACATTCGAAGGCTTAATTGATAAAATATCGCAATTTACGATGTATGTAAATATATCGTAAATTGCGATCATTCGAAGGCTTTTAATTTATAAAATATCGCAATTTACGATGTATTTACATACATCGTAAATTGCGATATTTTATCAATTAAGACTTGGAATCTATATTTAAAACAGTGTTTAGTATAGCAAAAAAGGTTAACGTCGATAAAGCGTCAGTGCGGCTTTTCTACGAGCTGCAATCTATCTTGCAAATTATACAATCGCTCTGGAATATTTAATTCATAATCTTATTATTAAATATTCTCATTAACGATTTGTGTCCATATTCGTTTTTTTAGTTTCAAATTCGTTAGTAAATGTAAGGTTTTCTTATGGATATATTTATATGAAATGAAAGTTTTCGCGTTATTAGTGATGAAAATGGATATTTTAAATCTTCAACATTTGAGCTACCGATGTTACCAGATGTGCCGTTGTCAAAGCGGGAACATTCGAGGAGTTTTCTTAAATATGTCATCGAATGTTATTTTACATAAATAATGTTTAATGGTATGAATGCAAAATTAGTTTTTGTTTTTTTTTCTCCTGATAATTTTCGAAGATAGGAAACTAATTTCACGATTTCCAACGATAACAATAGGGAGATGGGTGTGGTTCATTTGTTAAGGGTTCCCAGTTTTGGCAACAAAGTAATGAATGTCGGCTTCCCTCTCTCTTTTTTAGAAATCTGTTCTCGATTTTTTCTCCCTTCCAGACTTCCAGTTGGGTCTATAAGTGTGTCAGCGTAGAGCAGATGCGATTTCTGCACCCATCCCGTGATTTAGAAATGTCAGAATTAACCTTTTGCACCCCTAACATCTTCCTCTCCTTTCGAATCGTCACATAAATTGATTTAAAAAAATTCTTTTCTTAATTTTATAACTTCTAGAATTAACTTTATGTAATAATTTTACAATTTTTATAAATATTTACGCGATGTTTGAGTAATTTCATCCACACGAGAAGCCATTTAGGTGGCATTTAAATATCATATGTGGTTATAGAGAATGGGGATATTATGGGTGCTGCGGTAATTCGGTCAACAACTCGATTGAAACAAGAAAAAAAAGAACATGAGAAAGAAACAAAACCGTGCCGTTTGATTTAAGGGGAAAATTTTCACTCGATCACGTGATTTCGACGTCATGGGTCTGTGAAAAGCATTTACGGTGCTCTTGTGTATCGGGCGTGGTCACGTGCGATTACTTTGCCCCTCCGATATAAAGGTACAGAAGAGAATTTTTGTCGAGGAATACGATTTTTATGAATGCAATTTCTATCCATTAAACTAGTCGAATCGATCGAGAGGCAGAGGAGAGAATCCACGAAATTACAGCGTGCGAAATGCCCTGAAAATTCAACCATTTCGTGTCCATTCTTGAAATAATCAATTGCAGTGTATTTTTCATATTTTTTTTTCTTTTGTCGAATGCATTCTCTGGCGGTAGCTTCCGTAGTCTGGTTGCCATAACAACCGAACCACATGGCACGACGTGTTTACCAGCCCGGGGGTGTGCCGGTCGTTTACCATTCGGGTGTTTAGAGAAGGGACGGCAGAGGATGACGAACCCGAAACTTGTGAAGTATTCTTTCGTCATCGGGTATCGTAATCCTAATGAGTTTCCAGCTTAGTTAAATGAATACCGTTGACAAGTCCAGGTGTCCGGTTTAAAGTGATGGATGGTAGGGGTTCTAGCTTTCAATAAGAGACAACTATTGTACGATTTTGATAAAAGTAGACTCCCCGAAGCTGGTCAGGTGCATTTGTGTAGGAGCATTCACGAGTTTTCTTCATTCTAGCACAAACTCGAGCGGACTTCACACCTGTTTACAATAAATGGATCTTTACATTTTTCGGAGTTGGCAGATAAAAATGAAAAATATTCTCGCTTCTTTCTTGTATTTCTACATCAGTTTGCTCAATTTGTTAATTTGTGTTTAAATTTTATTTACGTAAAATCTGTCTTCTTTTTACATATTTTAAAGATTTTTAAGTGTTTAAATTATATGGCATATTTCTACCGCTGTTAAAAGGCATTTTAAAAATTAATATCATTAATATAAATAACTTTTAAAGTCAGAATGTGATATAACGTTTAAAAATTTAGATATTCTTGATTTTTTTTTTGTAACGTTTTAAAAGATAGAAACTACTTTTACTTTTAAAAAAGTGAATTTTATAAAGGTGCCAAAACCGAATCCTTTTAGTTTTTATGAACTTTTATGATTTATTTTTGTGAATGAATTATACGGATTTAAGGAAACCGTACATATTTTAATTATTACTTTAATTCAAAATTACGAGATTATTTAAAAAACGAATAGTCCTATAGCAGTATAATTAATCCAAAAAATCCGGTAAAATTATAATAAATCTAATTAGGGGCACATGTTTTCCAAATGTTATCAATTACGAATTTTTAATTTAAAAAATTAGTTGGCTTTAAAAAAGTTTTTTCCTTTTCTCATTTATTAATTCTTAATCGAAATTAGAAAGAAATTCAGCTCTTCAATTATTCATTGACAGGATACACTGTTTAATTATTGTTGTTATGTTGCCTTAATTAAGTTTTTCATTATAGCAATTAATTAGAAATCCATATTAACCAATGAATTTCGCTTTAATTAAGAACTAATTAAGATTAGTTTATATATATGTGTGTGTTTGTATTTATATATTTTGTATGAGATTAGTTGAATTTTTTATTAATTAATATATAATTAATGAGTCTATTGTTTCTCAGAAAATGCATAATTTTTTTAGAAAACCAGAAAATTAACAACAAAACATTTTGTAAATTATAAAGTTGTACTTTGTAAATTGTTAAAGTGATGAAAAAATGAACTTTTTAAAAAAATCTATTTTTTTTCGTATTTTTAAATGAATATTATACTGTATAAAGCAGCGGTTTAAAGTAAAGCAGTGTAATGCTGTATATTGTGTAGAATATAAAGCAGCAGTATATGATATGCTGTGATAGCAAATTTTATATTACTTCCATGTATATAATGTTTTATGTAATAAATGATTATCATTAATTTATGCATAAATTATGCAGATTTAGAATTGGAATTAATCTGTATAATATGATAGATCTTCATTCTGTAGAACGCATCACATTTATATTATTTATAATCTTTTTTTTTAGGACCATAATTTATGAAAATTAGTTTTTGTTGATAGTTTTTGTCACAGCTCAGAATTATACCAGTTTATATATAGATGTTTGTAACAAAAGAAGAGGGTTACAAATGTTAAGTTAAAAAAAAAGAGAGGAGAAAGAAATGCGAATATCGGTTAGCAGGCATTCAGGTATTTCAAATAGAAGTTAATTTTCAAACAAGCAATGGAAATCACGCAATTAAGTTTTTTATACTCAATTGAAACATTCATTTAGCGTTAAATTAAAAAAAAATAAATAAATTCCTTCTTTAAGATACTTATTTTAAAATTTATATTAAAAAGTAAATGGCTGGATAATAAAATATTAATTGAGGTTGTTTGAAGTACCAATTAAGACTTTTTTCCCTCTGAAAATTGATTTTGTTTTAGCATTTTTTAAAAATTTTTATTCTATATACTGTAACAGTTTTTTTTTTAATTTTTTGAAATCTCTTTAAATTTCAAGAATATTATTATTATTATTATTATTATAAAGTTCAGACTTGTTTAAAAGCTCGTATTATTGGCATAAAAAATCAGAATAACTTTTTAATTTTTATACTTTATTAAATACTTGAAGTGTTTTTTGTTAATTTTCTCAAATATATAATTTAATTTACTCTGTTATTAAGCATAATTTATAAATATTATGTTTTATATTTTGCTTAAAATATAAACATAATGGTTATAAATTATGCGTCATATTTTGCTTAAAACTGCCTCCAGTAATCTACTATGACTTTATTCAAGTGAAAATAAAATGGCATACATTTAAAAAAATAATAAAATTTGAAGATCATTCGAGCAATGTAAACCAATTTTCGAACTAAGTGGAGATTAGATTAGCAATTTATATTCAGCGTTATGTCGGAGAGTCGATGAAAATCGAACAAAATTGGGAGTCTATGTTTACTTAAGAGAAATAGGAGATAAAGCAGAGACCAAAAAAGGTATTCATTCATCCATTTGAGAAGTGTGAGCACGTTTGGCTCCAGTAATGCCTGACGAATATTAATCAGACACCACCTAATTCCATTAAAGAAAACGATAGATTTTTCTGATATTAGGACTGTTATTATCTCACCCGTTTATCGAGACGACGTCTAACTAACTAACCCCTTCCTCGATCACTTCTCAGTCATTTCTCAAGTTAGGGCATTAGCCCTTGGCAGGTCATCATTAAGGATCCTTCATTAATATATTCGCTTTGTGATCAATTGTCATCGCTCCAACAAAAAAATTATATTTTTTTGAATTATATTTTCTGTTTCAATGAATTACAGTTTAATTCTTTACCTGTTTTTTTAGTTGTCTTTCGTGTTTTTTTTAAAATTAATTTCATTAGTTTTAAAAATGATTTACATCATCCTTGTAAGCGCTTTATATATTTCGGGTACAGGCGTTCTGGAATTAATCTTGTAATTTTATTAACTATAAAGAAAGATGTATAAATTTAAAAACTTTTATTAATTATTCAAGATGTTTTAAGGTCTCTAATATTAAAGGAATATTTTGTATTCGTTCATTTTAAAGCATTCTAGAATTTTTATCGTTAAGTTATAAAAATGAGGATTTGATTACATCCGAGACTTTCATAATGCGGATGTTGTGATAATGAATTTTTCAAGGAAGTTGTTAATAATAATATATATATATATTTAATGAGATAAATTAATATAAAATTGTTCGATTTATTTCTTATATTATGCTAATTTAATAGAATCTCGAAATGTTTAATGCAACTGTTTTCTAAATTTTTTATTGTATTATTTTCTTTGTAGATATCTACAAAGTAACCATCTGACGTCGGTAGCCGATACAGCATTCTCAGACACTCATTCTCTGCATGAAATGTGAGTACGAGTTTTGTTTATTTTTTATTCACTGTGTTTGTTTTACTTAGCGATTGAAAAAAATGACGCATAGGTTAACATTCGTTATCATTGCATTTATTGATAAGGATATAGTCCCGTAGGCAGCCATAGAGGTTTTAAAAAAATGTGTATGACAATACTTGACAGGTGAGATCTCACCTACATTCCGCATTTTGTTCGATCCGCAGCGGGGATTGCGATTTATGGAGAGCTAAGGCGCCAGACCCAGTCCACCCTCTTTCCATCTTCCCGGCGGGGAAACCCCTGCGTCTTTTGTAACGTTCCTACCTCAATAGACATTCTTGCCCTCCCAGTTCTTTCTAAATCACTCCAGTCTGACTCGAACCTGTTTTTCTCCCGTCTTCTCCCCTGTATTGAAAACCATCACAGAATCAAAATGTGCCCGTAGGGTGTACAAGCACAGGAGTTTAGTCTCTTTCCTGTCAGGATTATGTTAATGCTAATTAAGATTTAAAAAAAAGAATGATTTTTCCTACTAAGGCTGTTTCCAGGGGGGAAATTGTTTAATTGTTCTCGTAAAAGAGAGCTCGATTGTTGATAGAAATCACGATTTTCGTTCGCACCGTCGAAAAAAGTTCTACTTTTCTGTGAATATCATAAACCGGCATCACGACTTCAGCTCTAACTTTGTATCGGAAATTCATTTTGCTTTAAAATATTTCCTAACATTTGTTAACAAAATCACCGTTAACGTGTTAATTGCCATTAAATTAATAAATATTTAAAAACTTGTTAATTTAGATTCATGTTTTTGAAAATTGTTTTGTTCTTTTCATGTGTATAAACTATACAATTTCGGTATGGATAGGAAATTCTACTACATCAAAACACATACATACATATACATAAATAGAGAGAGAGAAACATTTAAAAATAGAATAATTTTATTACGTATATAACCGATATCAAAACGCAAAAATTGTTCCTCACTTTTTAAATTTAAAAACTAGAATTTTTCGGTGTGCCCCTTTTTTGGCAATTAAAAAGTCTGGCGATATGACGTTAGAAAAGAGACCCTCGGCTGCGATAAACACCTTTCTGTTGATGCCATTGGCCCGACGTCTTCCACGCAAGGGTTAGGTGCTGGCGCCTAACTGGTATGTGAACGGGCCAAGGTGTGAACACGAGTCCGGTTCACTCGTCACACGAAGGTCAAGGTTCATCCAGATGGATATCCGATGAGAATACCTTTTTGGAGATGCGAATATACATACACACGAGCGCCTATCCCACGCGACGCACCCGTTTCTATGGCGTGACGCGTCCAGGGGAGGTTATTCGCGTTGTCGAGTATCAATCTTTCCCTTCATCGAAGAGTGTTACTAGAAAATAGTAGGTGAAAGCAACCCTATCCGTCCTTTAGAGAATAAATCTGGCGAATCTTCCACTAGGTTTCTCACCTCGGGTGCGAAAAATACGCTGGATTCTATCAGCGGGGTTTTACTCCATCTATCACTTGTCAAGACATTTAAACGCTTTTTTTGGCCCGGAGTAAGAGGCGATGCGCAAAAATTAGCCAACATTGTTGTTCCCGCCATCCCTTTTTCTTTCGACCCCAGTATCGTGAGGGAGTCTGGGTAATTACTCCCACCCGTGATCGTCTCCCGCGTAGACGTCGAAGGTCGACCACTCTCACCTTTAGCAGTCGCGACGGTCTTTGCCACCTTTTCATGTAATGCGTTAAGAACTGGTGTTTGCTCACGTGACTCGCACCTTTCTAAATTTATGAAATGTTAACTTTTTCCTTTTTAAAGACGCAGTTTGCTTCTTTTATAAAGTTATTTTATTAAACGATGTTAACTGTTACTGAATTATTTATTATATAAGTGTAAATTAAGCATTATAAGTTATATTATTTGTTTTAATATATATTATACATATGTAAAGGACAATTTCCTGTCATTCCTCCCATAGTGCGCTCAAAAGTTGCACCTTATTTTAAGTTTTCAATTTTAAAATTTTCTCGATTTTTTTAAATTTTTTCGGAAAATAAAAAAAAATGATAATTTAAAAATATATAGAAATATTCCGTTATAGTGACACTGAACGGCGATAAACCGCAATTCGAAAGCACGCGACTGCAACGACGCCGCCATTTTGGAATCGGAAGCGAAGTGAGAGTAAAATAGATCGAATTAACAAAATTTCGCTTCGGATAACGATTTTTCTAAGAAACTCGTCGACGCACATTGCATAGAATCTCCTACACACGAAAAAGTTTCGAACACGCGAATGTAGATATAAATATTTGGTAAAGTTTTCCGTTGACACCGCAGACAGGAGTGATTAGAAGCAATATAGGTCTGCAAGGAGGGCGAGGTGACTTTAAAAAGGGTATTTGCTTCTTGATGGTGCGCGGTTCCTCTGGAACTGTGTGGAATCGCCATCTAGAGATTCTGAATACATAATTTTTGTAGTTCAGGAGCTGTTGATTGGCTCAGTCATCGACGCTCCTCATTAATTCTAATTCAAAGAATAGACAGATTATTTATGGCTGTTGGATACTAACGTCGATCGATTCCAATCTGTAAGAAGGATAGACAGAGGGTCCTGCAGAATCTTTCGCTTTTCATTAATCACGTGTCTACCTTTTCTGCACGTGCTCCATAGCGGTTATCTTCCCACGTTTTACAATCAAATTTAGTAGCATTTTCTTTCCCGTTCGGTTTGGTGAATCTTAATTCACATTTATTATGTGTGTTTGTGTTTTTTTTTTCTTTTTAACAGGAATAAACTTTCCATGTTTTTCGAATATATAATGAATACTCGTTTGTTAGGAGTTAACAGAGCCTTTCTTTATTTAGAATTTCGTGTTTTTTTTAAACTTTTTGTTACGTTTTTGTGTTTTGAATAAAGATCTTTCCACTGTTTGTTTGCATCGAATCCGCAATAAATCATTTTTTCTGGTGGGGTGGTGTTTCTTTCTGAATCGGAAATCTCGTTTTATATTATTTTGGCTTATTTTATTTTATTCTTTTTGAATCTCCAAACTTTCCCATGATTTAAAAAACGAATCTGTTATAAATTTTCCGTAATAAAATGAGTTAGTGATTTTTTTAGGTCGAAATTTCCAGCTTATTGTTATATTTCGAGTTTTTTTCGTTTTGTTTTTAGAAGGACAAGCTTTTCCATATTTTAATATCGAGTCTTTCTTTGTTCTAGAGTGATGGAGCCGCTCTTTATTCAGAATTTCGAGTTTTATATTGTTCTTGGGGTGTTGATGAATTTCACTTTTTGTTCTTTTTTTTTCCTGAAAGAACAAAGCCAGTGCTCGCTGACTTTTTGTAGCAGTTTGTGTGGGTGATTGAAAGAGGCGCTCGATGGGTGATTTTATGAAAGGTGTGGCTAATCTTTAGAAAGGAAGAGGGGGGGAAAACGAGATTGTGGTTCAATTAAAATTCCGAGGCAAGTTTTCTTTCGTTCTTTCTAATGGTTAGCCTTTATTAATATATTTTTATAAAAAGCTTTGCTGATAACGGGTTTAATATGCTTTATCGATTTTATGTAAATTATTTGTGTGATTTATATTAAAGGTGAATGAATTTAATACGATTGTGACGTATTTAGTGTGTGTTACTTATTCGTACGATGTTCCGAGTGAGGAATTTGCTGACTTCGAACTATTTTATGGAATGTTATTACGAATAAACAAAATAAATCGAAGATAAAATGTCGAGTTACGAAACAATTTTATCTATAAAACTGATTATTATTTTGTTTGATGACAAAATATTTACAGAATCAATAACGTTTCTATAATAGTAACGAAATTTTGAGTGCTTTGTTTTCTAGTCGACTTGACTTGACTACGTTGGGACAACTGAGGCATTTTGGTAGTTGGGGTGATAATGATAAGATGCCACTTTTCCGTTGTCCGTGAGACTTGTTCACACCTTTATTCGCTAGTTGTGATTGAGATAACATGCTTCGTTACTTGACTATGTCGAATCTTATCTGCTTTTTCTCGCGAACTTATTTAATCGCCCACTCCCGTCTAAGATATGTTAAAATTCGTGAAATAGCGTAGTCGAAACATAATGGTGTAGTATGAATCGATCATTTTGAAAGCATTTTCTTAAAATTTAAGAAACACTAATTTGAATATATGTTAGAATTATAATATGTATAGTCCTGTTTACCTTTATGCAAATTTTATTTGCAGAATTAACAAATTTATAAATAACTAAAAGTGCATATATTTTTCTATAATTTTTGATAAAATAATAATAAAATACAATTGATTTAAATAAAAAAAATTATATTGTTTCATTGTAGTTCAAAGTCCGATTTCGAAACATTGATCTGATATGCCAAATGTACTTTTCATCTTGCAATTGTCAGATAGATTTACTTTAGGACCTTTTAGTTGCAGCAGATGGCATTATGTTTGATAATTGTTTCGTTGACTCGGTTTCTTCAACCCGATCTCTCGGGGATCATTAGGTCGCACGTGTGTTGAAGCTAAAACTCCGATTACTTTCAGGTGCGACTTTGAAGTATCCGAAGGGTTTAGAAATGCAATCGCTCCGCCTACGTGGGCTGAGATTCAGGGTGTGAAAAGTAGCCGAGACACAATGTCAAGACACTCCCCTGTCACCTGGTGCGTCACATAAATTTAGGCGGTTCTCGTAAAACTGTCCCATTGCTCGTATCCTTATTGCCGGATTGTCCATAATGCCACTTAGATTATCCCAAGATTCTTAATACGCGTTTGTTATTGTTTTTTTTGAATTCCTCTGTGTACACGCTGATGTAAAATGTCGAAATTCGGTTTATTATGTGGGTTCGAATGAAAAATGCCTGATATTGCTAACGATTCTAGTTACAGGTGTCTGGTGGGTGCGGGTAACGCACGTGCTCAGACAAAAGATAGAAAGCGTCAGGTGTAAATGGCCGTCTCATTACATGTTGAACCTCGCCTCTCCTTCAACTCTGCACGTGTTGTCAAGGTGAATATTTAGTTACTGGGCGGTAACCGTTTCGCCTAACTCAATGCCGGATGTAAAGTTTTTGAAATAAAAAAGAATTAAACCTCCAAAAAGTGAGCTTTAGCACATTTAATAAAAGTTTAATGCTAAGTTATCCTATGCAGAAAAGCGTTCTCATCTGTTACCAGTTCGTGGGAAAGGATGAGACGTGTGCCATTCGCATCCTGACATGGTAGTATTTCTCTATTAAATTCTGACAATCACCGGCTAGGAAGATTGGAACCCATGACTCAGTCGTCGAGCTAGAAATTACATTAAGTCGTTAGAATAGACGTAATTGGATTCACTCTCTAAATATCAATCACGATTGGACGGACGGTGTTGCTGCACGAGATGATTACTTTCAATTTGGTCATCACATCCTTCCTCTGGCTAAATAGGAAGTGTGGGCGAAGTAAACCGTCTTTACGGTCATTGTTAAATTTGTTAATGCGAAATGGAATTCATTTATGTCACCGTGAATAAAGTGGGGGACGGTTTAGTTTCAACTAAATTTAATTGTCGTCTTGCCGTTGAATCAGTGTTATGAAATTTAGTGATTGAGAGCCAACCCGGTCTCAATAAAGTGTTATAAGAAAATTGCTTTGCCATATCCTGACTCGAGAATGCTCGAATTTTAATCATTCGCTCTCTTAATTTAACACGCTGTCACGCGTTATTACACTTATTCCTGTCGATAAAAGGATATCCTTTGAATACTTCGGCAATCGATTACGTGATTAGATATAGAAGAATAATTTCTTAATTTGTTTCAAGATGCAAATTTTATGATTTAAGAAATAAATGATGCACACATACATATTGATAATTAATAAAATTTAACTAATTTCAGAAACTTAAATCACAATCAGATTAGAACGCTTAACACCACGGCATTTCGTCATCTAAACGAATTAGAAATCTTGTAAGTAAAAATATTCTATTATTTAATTAGTCCTTCATTCTATTATTAACTCTGTTTGACCTATAACTTTATTTATATATCATGTAATTTTGTAATGTAGTTTTTAATTCCGGTTTTGTAAGGTGATACACCAATTATATTCAAACGTGGAAACATTAAAATAGAGATAACGAATTAGTGCCTCTTATAATCCTTCTTCCTAGAACATTATCACTTTTTTATGTTAAAAAATGTTTAAATAAATAAAAATACCTCATGATTTTATTTTATTTTAGGAAAATCGAACATAATCATTTAAGCGATATTCCTGATCTCGGTTATTTACCAAATTTGACGATGTTGTATCTGTAAGTATATTGTCAGTAGTTGAATTAAATTTTATTTATATATAATTCTTTTATAATAAACGGTTCTAAACACTTCTAAAATAAATAATTTATTCTTAAATTAATATTTTTTTCTTTAATAAAATTCAATTTTTCAGTTTAAGATATTGTATTTTTATAGCATTTATTGAAAGAGTGTGTATTCCAACTAGTAAGTCGCGATCTCTCAGAATTTCAGTTCTTTTAATATGCTAGAAGAGTATTCTGTTCTAAAATAGCGTTGGAAAATGTTACGCTATTATAATAACTTATATACATATACACACTTAGGCTACTTTCTTATTAAATACAGACGATATTGGTATACATGTATGGAATTTTCAAAAGAATTAATTTATGATAATTTAATTTTAATTAATATTTCAGTTCCAACAACGAAATCTTCACGATTAGTAGGACTGCTTTAGAGAACTATCCCAAATTGAAAGTATTATACTTAGGTAATAATAAAATTGTCGACATTCCTTCTGGAACCTTTCCGGATCTCATTAAGCTGACCATTTTGTAAGTAATTTTATATTATTATAATAATTTTAAATCTTGAAAACAACACAAATTTCCTATATATCTTATTACGCAGACAAGTCGTTTTTTTTCTTATTTTATTCTATTATGATGTCCATTATTTACTCCCCTTTTCCCTATGACGTTATATCGTCATAGCAACCGTAGATGTAGCTTTATTCATTTATATTTTCCTTTAGTGATCGTAACTCTTGGCAAGGACATTTCGACCCACGTAGTTGTGCAGGTGTTGGCAGCTGTCCCGTAGACTGCGTGGTGTGATCGCAGCTGGTCTCCTTGTCCGTTTACCTTCGAAACTGTCGTAGAAAGCGCCATTTTTTTCCTTGTTTTTAAATGAACAACTAGACGCGAATACGCGAACGGAACATTTCGAAGCTGGAGCTATAAGTTCTCCCCACTGAAAATACTCGAGTCGATGACGTCAGTTGTTTAACTTCCCGAGCCCTGATGAAATCCTTTGCGCATTGTTGCTACTTATAGTTAGCACTTGTTATTTTTGTTTCCTTTCCCCTATTTCTAATTTGGTGTTTCGGTCCCAGGTGTTAGTACCGGCAACGCTTTGATCGCAACCTACTTACACAATCTATAAATGACGTATTCTATACTTTATCTCCTGCACCCACTTTTTTTTTAACGTAAATTATCAGTCTTTTCACACCTTCGTTCATAATTTTTTCCGATTTTTCCTATATTATTTTTTTATAATTGGAAAATTAGAAGTTGTTGGGCTAGACGACATCTGGGCTGAGTCATAACCCTTTCTGTACGTTCCCACCTTTGTGTTTGGAAAGGATTGCAGTTATTGAAGCTTTTGTTAACAACCACCCCATTTTCCCAGTTCATTTTTTTTCCTTTCTACATATTTTTCTTTCATTTGTGATTTAGAATTGACTTGTAACACCTAACATTAATAATTGCTTGAATTTTAGTAAATTTTCTGGAAAATAAATTATTGTTGGAAACTTTGAATAGACTTTTTTTTTTAATTTTAAAATGTTAAAATGTTACAATCTTAAATTAAATATTTTTTTACTGCAATAAGAAATACATGAAGTATTTTGTGAAATAGATGTTTTCAAGTTCAGTTATAGCTTTATGAATATTTTGTAATATTTAAATCTATTCAAATATATAGTTCATATTTTTTAAAAATTTACAGAAAGGTTAATGACAAGTACTTTTTTGCTTGTGAATAGTTTGTATATGTGAATGTATTAAACTTAATGATTGCTTCTGCATTATCCTAAGATTGACAGATTTTGCTACTATCAAATCAATAGAAATTTGTGCAGTTATAATTCATTTTTTTTTACTTTCAAAAGAAGCTAAGTAAGAATGATTAGATTTCTAGTTTATTTAATAATAAGAAGATATCATTAAGCAAATATGTTAATGATGAACAGGTAATTTTTCTTTAAGTGGAAAAATGTTTCATCTAGTAATGTGATCTAGTTAATTCTCTTAGAATGCTGTGGACATGCTAAAAAAATTAACTACAGCTCAATGCACCTAATAATATACATAATAGTAATTACATATATAGTAGACATTTTGCTAAACTTTTCTCCTTTGAGGAGAAGACAGAAATTAATTTTTAATTTCTTTATTTACAGATCCAATTATTTGGTTTGTATTTATGAAATAAAAATAAAATAAACAATTTAGATCTGTTTNACTCTGTTATTAAGCATAATTTATAAATATTATGTTTTATATTTTGCTTAAAATATAAACATAATGGTTATAAATTATGCGTCATATTTTGCTTAAAACTGCCTCCAGTAATCTACTATGACTTTATTCAAGTGAAAATAAAATGGCATACATTTAAAAAAATAATAAAATTTGAAGATCATTCGAGCAATGTAAACCAATTTTCGAACTAAGTGGAGATTAGATTAGCAATTTATATTCAGCGTTATGTCGGAGAGTCGATGAAAATCGAACAAAATTGGGAGTCTATGTTTACTTAAGAGAAATAGGAGATAAAGCAGAGACCAAAAAAGGTATTCATTCATCCATTTGAGAAGTGTGAGCACGTTTGGCTCCAGTAATGCCTGACGAATATTAATCAGACACCACCTAATTCCATTAAAGAAAACGATAGATTTTTCTGATATTAGGACTGTTATTATCTCACCCGTTTATCGAGACGACGTCTAACTAACTAACCCCTTCCTCGATCACTTCTCAGTCATTTCTCAAGTTAGGGCATTAGCCCTTGGCAGGTCATCATTAAGGATCCTTCATTAATATATTCGCTTTGTGATCAATTGTCATCGCTCCAACAAAAAAATTATATTTTTTTGAATTATATTTTCTGTTTCAATGAATTACAGTTTAATTCTTTACCTGTTTTTTTAGTTGTCTTTCGTGTTTTTTTTAAAATTAATTTCATTAGTTTTAAAAATGATTTACATCATCCTTGTAAGCGCTTTATATATTTCGGGTACAGGCGTTCTGGAATTAATCTTGTAATTTTATTAACTATAAAGAAAGATGTATAAATTTAAAAACTTTTATTAATTATTCAAGATGTTTTAAGGTCTCTAATATTAAAGGAATATTTTGTATTCGTTCATTTTAAAGCATTCTAGAATTTTTATCGTTAAGTTATAAAAATGAGGATTTGATTACATCCGAGACTTTCATAATGCGGATGTTGTGATAATGAATTTTTCAAGGAAGTTGTTAATAATAATATATATATATATTTAATGAGATAAATTAATATAAAATTGTTCGATTTATTTCTTATATTATGCTAATTTAATAGAATCTCGAAATGTTTAATGCAACTGTTTTCTAAATTTTTTATTGTATTATTTTCTTTGTAGATATCTACAAAGTAACCATCTGACGTCGGTAGCCGATACAGCATTCTCAGACACTCATTCTCTGCATGAAATGTGAGTACGAGTTTTGTATATTTTTTATTCACTGTGTTTGTTTTACTTAGCGATTGAAAAAAATGACGCATAGGTTAACATTCGTTATCATTGCATTTATTGATAAGGATATAGTCCCGTAGGCAGCCATAGAGGTTTTAAAAAAATGTGTATGACAATACTTGACAGGTGAGATCTCACCTACATTCCGCATTTTGTTCGATCCGCAGCGGGGATTGCGATTTATGGAGAGCTAAGGCGCCAGACCCAGTCCACCCTCTTTCCATCTTCCCGGCGGGGAAACCCCTGCGTCTTTTGTAACGTTCCTACCTCAATAGACATTCTTGCCCTCCCAGTTCTTTCTAAATCACTCCAGTCTGACTCGAACCTGTTTTTCTCCCGTCTTCTCCCCTGTATTGAAAACCATCACAGAATCAAAATGTGCCCGTAGGGTGTACAAGCACAGGAGTTTAGTCTCTTTCCTGTCAGGATTATGTTAATGCTAATTAAGATTTAAAAAAAAGAATGATTTTTCCTACTAAGGCTGTTTCCAGGGGGGAAATTGTTTAATTGTTCTCGTAAAAGAGAGCTCGATTGTTGATAGAAATCACGATTTTCGTTCGCACCGTCGAAAAAAGTTCTACTTTTCTGTGAATATCATAAACCGGCATCACGACTTCAGCTCTAACTTTGTATCGGAAATTCATTTTGCTTTAAAATATTTCCTAACATTTGTTAACAAAATCACCGTTAACGTGTTAATTGCCATTAAATTAATAAATATTTAAAAACTTGTTAATTTAGATTCATGTTTTTGAAAATTGTTTTGTTCTTTTCATGTGTATAAACTATACAATTTCGGTATGGATAGGAAATTCTACTACATCAAAACACATACATACATATACATAAATAGAGAGAGAGAAACATTTAAAAATAGAATAATTTTATTACGTATATAACCGATATCAAAACGCAAAAATTGTTCCTCACTTTTTAAATTTAAAAACTAGAATTTTTCGGTGTGCCCCTTTTTTGGCAATTAAAAAGTCTGGCGATATGACGTTAGAAAAGAGACCCTCGGCTGCGATAAACACCTTTCTGTTGATGCCATTGGCCCGACGTCTTCCACGCAAGGGTTAGGTGCTGGCGCCTAACTGGTATGTGAACGGGCCAAGGTGTGAACACGAGTCCGGTTCACTCGTCACACGAAGGTCAAGGTTCATCCAGATGGATATCCGATGAGAATACCTTTTTGGAGATGCGAATATACATACACACGAGCGCCTATCCCACGCGACGCACCCGTTTCTATGGCGTGACGCGTCCAGGGGAGGTTATTCGCGTTGTCGAGTATCAATCTTTCCCTTCATCGAAGAGTGTTACTAGAAAATAGTAGGTGAAAGCAACCCTATCCGTCCTTTAGAGAATAAATCTGGCGAATCTTCCACTAGGTTTCTCACCTCGGGTGCGAAAAATACGCTGGATTCTATCAGCGGGGTTTTACTCCATCTATCACTTGTCAAGACATTTAAACGCTTTTTTTGGCCCGGAGTAAGAGGCGATGCGCAAAAATTAGCCAACATTGTTGTTCCCGCCATCCCTTTTTCTTTCGACCCCAGTATCGTGAGGGAGTCTGGGTAATTACTCCCACCCGTGATCGTCTCCCGCGTAGACGTCGAAGGTCGACCACTCTCACCTTTAGCAGTCGCGACGGTCTTTGCCACCTTTTCATGTAATGCGTTAAGAACTGGTGTTTGCTCACGTGACTCGCACCTTTCTAAATTTATGAAATGTTAACTTTTTCCTTTTTAAAGACGCAGTTTGCTTCTTTTATAAAGTTATTTTATTAAACGATGTTAACTGTTACTGAATTATTTATTATATAAGTGTAAATTAAGCATTATAAGTTATATTATTTGTTTTAATATATATTATACATATGTAAAGGACAATTTCCTGTCATTCCTCCCATAGTGCGCTCAAAAGTTGCACCTTATTTTAAGTTTTCAATTTTAAAATTTTCTCGATTTTTTTAAATTTTTTCGGAAAATAAAAAAAATGGAAANAATACACATCTCTGTATCAAAATAATCAACTTAATGATTTATTGTTGTATGAATGAAGTGAAATAAAATTAAAATTTTCCATTAACAATAATTACAATATTGAAAAGTCTAACTTTAAAAAATTTTTCTTTTGACTATGCCAATATAATGGCAATCTGTAGGGAGAAAAGAAGTAAATGATAGAATATAAGATGAAAATAAAAAGCATTATTTAATGAATTTAAAAAACACCAATTAAAAATATTTTATTAAAAAATAATATAGAATATTTTTTAAAAATTTACAGAAAGGTTAATGACAAGTACTTTTTTGCTTGTGAATAGTTTGTATATGTGAATGTATTAAACTTAATGATTGCTTCTGCATTATCCTAAGATTGACAGATTTTGCTACTATCAAATCAATAGAAATTTGTGCAGTTATAATTCATTTTTTTTTACTTTCAAAAGAAGCTAAGTAAGAATGATTAGATTTCTAGTTTATTTAATAATAAGAAGATATCATTAAGCAAATATGTTAATGATGAACAGGTAATTTTTCTTTAAGTGGAAAAATGTTTCATCTAGTAATGTGATCTAGTTAATTCTCTTAGAATNTTTTTTAAATGTATTACTTGGCTTTAATTTGAGTATGTTTTTCGCGTTGGAACGAATTATTTGGTTTTACATGTAATCGTATGGGAAAAGATGATCCACCTTACGACATTTTCATGATACGATCTCAGTTTCGGAACGGATTAATTTCGTATCCTGAGGTACCACTGTATATGTTTTTTTTAAAAAAAAAACAAAGAAAAATATATGAATTTTGAAATCTTGTAGTTTCCAGAATCTATTATAAAATTAATTTTCTTAATTTAATATACAGCAAGTCTTCGCTTAACATTGTGGATATGTTCTTGGAAACTGTGATGTTAAATGAAACAATGTGTAATGAAACTAATTTTACCGTAGGCTAAACCATATAAACAAGATATAATTTGGTTAATATTATTCTAATTGGATTGTATTTGCAAACTTCAGCATTTATTTCCCACTTCATAGAAAAATTTTACTGTTTATAAAGAAATTCAACAATGATAACTGTACATGATTACAAATGTACTGTACTTGTATCTTTTCTCGATGATGTTATAATGAATTGATGTTAAGTGAAAACTTGCCGTATATATTTATTAAAATTTTACAATAATTCATTTTCATTAAATATTAATTGTTCTAATTGAATTTTATTTAAATGTTAGTTCTTTTTTATTTTGTTATTAGTGTAATGTGAAGATGCATTATAATTTAATTGAAATATGACATGAGTTAAATAAATTACAGTGAATTGTGATATTGATTTTGCATTATTGAATATGCTTATAGTTTCCTAAATTAATTTTTTCTGTTATTGATAAATAAAAAATTTATTAAGTGAAATAATTAATACTGAAATTAAGTCTATGTTTATAGAGGACTGTAATGTAGATCTTTCTACATGCTTCAGATATAAACAAAATACAGTTTAAATATTGAGTATAAGAAGTTAAGTTAGCTGAAGTTTAATTAAACTGATGTTTATTTGATGATATGTATTAATAAATTTATCTTAGCAGAATAAAATTTTCTTTGAAGATCATTAACAAATATCAATAGCCTTAGGAATCATGTTTTTGTTACTTTATAATAAAAATATTATCCTAATAAAATTAACATGGAATGTCACATTAAGTAACTTATAAATCTTTAACAATATGTTCAAAAGTAGAATANTCATATGTTAATGTATAAATAATTTCTATGTTTTAAACCATTACTTATTAAAAAATGATTTGTATATCATGAATCGATCAAATCACTGATAATATTAGCAGTTTACACCACTTCATTATTGGTAATTAAATCTGTATGGTTAGAAAAATGTAATGTTGGTCTTTGCTATGTATTTTGGAAATATACAAAATATAGCTTATTAATAACATCTTATACTCAACATTTAAAGTTATCTTAGCAGGATTTTTTTCTGTAAATTTCACTATAGAGCAAAAAAATGCAATTGAAATTGTTGAGTTTTAGGTTTCAATGCTAAATGTTTCTAGTAATGTTTGGCAATATTTTAAGCTATAAACACCTTTTTATATACTCCTCTTAGTCTGTAGAATGAGATGCATTCAGATGTGTAAATTGATTTTTCTGACTGAAGGTTTTGTTTTTTTTTTTTTTTGTAGATCACATCATATATACATATATATCAAACTATAGATTTGAATTCTGTTTCAGGCATGGATATTTATATCGTTATTTTTAAATAAGAATTGTTCACACTGAAATCATAATAATGTGTGGAGTTGCACTTAATTAAATTTAAATAAACTAAATAAGGATAAAATTCAAAAACTAGTTATAACAAATTTGTTTTGAGAGATTTATAAACAAATAATCATTTTTTGTCGTCTTTATCTGAAATTCTTTTGAATTGTGTGTAAATATATATTATATAATTTATAAATTTAAAAAATAAGCAGTATATTTTTAGTAATATCATATTTATATTTTAACAATCTACTTTCATATTTATTTGGAAATTTAATATCAAGTACTTTGTAAAATGTTAATGTAGGCATTTTCAAATAAATATTGAAGTTAATATGTTTCACCTGATGATGATTTCATTTAATTGGCATGAGTACATCCTGTTAATTTTGTAAATAGTTTAAAATGGATAGTTATAGTGGAGTTTGTAATTGAGACAGTTGTTTATTTCTTTGGTCTAGTATTTGTTGTGAGAAAACTCTATGTATAAACTTTCAGTTGGAAAGAATATATTAATATTATAAATACAAGTATTTATAAATTTTATAAATAAATTAAAGTTGTTTATAGTAGATGTTTAATTTCAATAAAACATTGCTTGATCATTTTAAAAAATTAATCATTAATTTGAAAATAAGGAGTCATCCTCTCTATTCACAGAAGTGAATTACAATATTCATATTGAGAGTATAACATTTAAAGGATTTTTTTTAGAGAAAATTTTTATATAAAACATAAAATATGAATTTCTTTTTCTGTATTCATTTATTTATTCTTATTACAAATAATTGGGTATACAGTTTGATCAGGATAAAGCATTTGAGACTTAGTGCACAATCCAAAATATCCAATATATTTTATGTTTAATCATAAAGATCTCATTTAATGTTTATTACTCATACATGAATAATTTAATATTTGAGTGAGACAAAATATGTTTGACAGATTATGATGATTTGAATTATTAATATTAAAATTTTTGCCACTGTAAGGGAAAAATTTGATTTAAAATATAACTTTTATTTAAAACTTCAACTTTTATAAACATTAAACAAGAAGAAAAACAAGTAAATAACATGAAAGACTTAGAAACAGACATATTAAAAAGAGAAAAGGTTGGTATTCATTAGTCTTTTTCAAGGCTTTATTATTTAACAAACAATAACTGTAAAAGTAAAATGATATTTTCATAAAATTCAACAAATAAATTTTTAAATATTATTTTGTATAATGATTTTATTTGAATATACATATATATATATAACTATTAAAGTTCTGTAAAATAGTTTTAAAGAATTTTAAGATTGATTTTTTTATTGCATCTTAAATATCAGATAAATAGTCTGTGTAAACTATATTTAGTGATGATAAAACAATACAAAATATATAAAATTAGTGTAATTTTAAGTTTAATAATATATCTGTTAAAAATAAATTCAGTTTTTGATTTCACATGGAATGATTATTTCATTATATCATAAGAATGATTATAGAAAATAAACAATTGTGCAGAAAAATACATTGTAATAAAATCTCTACAATTATAATGCTATTTCACAATAAAAGTAAGTAATTAAGTGCAAAGTTGTTTACAAATGAAATAAATAAGATATTATCAATGTATTTACAAGTTATTTTTTTCCATTTTTTATTTAATTTAAAAAATCCAAAAGAGTTATTTATTTAGACATTATGTGAAGTAATTGTACAGTATAATTTATGGTTTTAGTAAAATATTTGATTTTATTTAATTGAATTCTGATTTATTGAGTTTTAATAAGTACTATTTAAATTTCAAGAAATCTGTCTTTAGTTAAATATGCCAAATTACTTACTTAAATTAAGTTAATGCGTTTATATGATAATCTTATCAATGATTGTTTTTGTTGTGAAATATAATCAGCTTTCTATGATGGCCAGATGGTCAAGGCATGAAAGAATATCACCCTCCCACACTGAGGACCCAGCTTTAAAGTTTGAAAGTTTCATAAATGGTTTTGACCCAGATATATTTAGTTCATCACTTGTCTGCCCACACTATGTTCCTGACTGAATTTGCATTGAACATGGAAAAAGATTCTCTTCAGACCTGGAAAATTTGGCTCGGCATGTGGCTTGAACCTTTTTCTGCTTTTTTCTGCAACTTCTTTCTGCTTTATAAGTTGCTGATCTTCAGAATATTCTAAATTAAAGTAATTATTATTAGTACAATATGGTATCTAATTGCCTACCAAATTACATTGTTTCTTTAATTAAAATTAGTTTAATTGTTGCATGAGAAAATCTGAAATTTAGATATTTTGTTATTGAAATGTGAGTCTGGTTGCTGTTTAATGTTTATGTACAGTACATGTATAATATAATTATTTTATTTTATTTTTATTTATATATTTATTTAAATATGCACAGGAAGTCGCTCTCATTGGAGGAGAAATACAAAATAAAAAATAGAACAATGATTAACATAAATTAAAATTTCTTAAATATTACAGGTTATATTTATACTATATTTTAATTTTTAGTGTATTATTCAGAAGATTGTCCTATCACAGAAAACATAGATTTTACAAATTTTATTTATTTATACACTGAAGATCTAGTTAAAACTATCATTGTTCAGTAATATATTTATTCCTCAATGAATTAAATTTTTACATTTTAGAAGAATACCATAATTATTTTTTTGATAACAAGTACTTTATGTAACTTAAAAATTAAATTTGATCAGTACAGAAATGCAATAATAAATTAAATTATCACTTATATGCAAGGTGCAATTAAAAAGAAATTAGACTTGATCTATAAAGATTTTAATACTTAAGTAATTTAAATGTGGCTGTGATCCCTTAAAAGTAGTGCTCTTCTTCATATATATAGTAATTCCACTGTTTCTAAGTCTCAAATTCTTGGAAGTCATTGTTTCAAAAATTTTGAGACGTTTGTTGCAATTCAGACTGGATCTCCTTAATCATATTGAAACACTGGAGAACAAAAAGAAGTCATTAGGCTAAATCCAGTGAGTAAGGAAGATGGCAGAATACTGCTGTGTTGTTTTTTTTTTTTATCAAAAATGCTCATATTTTTAATGCCATGTGTGCAGAAGCATGGTCTTGATAAAGCAGTCAGGTTTGGTTGCATTACAGTTCTAATCTTTTGCAAATAACATCTTCTGAAATTGATTCAAAATGTTGCAGTTAAAGTCTGAATTCATTGTTTGACCAGGAAACTGTTATTCCTGGTACAAATCCCTTTATGATTGAAAAACAGTCGGAATATTCTATCATACTTCTCACTTGTCTTGCCTTCAAAGGTGGTGGTCTTATCCATTGCCTAGTTGCTTAAGCTTTCTAAAGCATTTCAAGAATGTTTGTGGCAAATTTTCAAGGTTTAATAAAAATTTACATTATTTCAAGTCTATTCTCAAATTGCAGCATAATGTGAATATAACATTACAAAACTGAGTGTAATAAACATTCTAATTTGAAAAATTCATTCTCACTCATCGGACTGATGCTCAAATGTCTGAGGCATCAGTTATTGGTGACAAAAAGACTGTACTTTGCACTATTGTCAAACAGCAAAGCAGTCTGGTTTCTGTTTGATGCACCACGTATTTGTATTCAACAATTAAAAATAATTAAATAATTATTAATATTATAATTTAATGATGTTATTGATAATAATAATAATAAATGCAATGATATACAGTGGAATAATATTTTAATTAGTTAGTGAATTTTATAATATTCTTTGGTGTAATATTTGACATTTTAGAATAGTCTTTCTAATATTTTTAATTACCGATAAAGGATTTATTCTATTATTTTATATAAATATACTTATTAGTTTTTACTTGAATTTATTCAATTTTAATCATTTTAATTTACTCAATCATTATAAACTGTGACATTTATCATTTTACATTTAATTTATCTTCTGCTAAATAGGCAGTTGTTAGTTTTCAGACACCTTCCTCTTTCATATACCAAATTGTACTTTCATACATTTTTCTCTGACAAACAGAATTTTTGAGATATGTGACAGTGCTTTCTGCCAGTTTTAGTTTTGATAATAAATCTTAATTTTCACAATTGTTGTCTGTTTTCTGTTTAATCTGTTTTAATATTTTAAATAAGATTTTGTTACATTCACTGGAAAAAAGCTAAAACTTCCCTATCTTTATAAGAGGTATCTTCCCCTGAGAACAGAACCTCGTTATAATATGCAACACTATTGCTCAACTTTGGGATGTTCAACTTTTATATATAATTTTAAGAAAGAATTGTCTGAAACTTAAGAACTGTCTGTAATTATATTGATAATGGCTTGCCAAATGCTTATATCTTTAATAATTATTTGATAAGCACCAAAAAATACCATAACAGTATACAATTTATATGTCAAGCAAATTAAGTTTTCTGAAAATTGTTGCTATAACATATTTTTAATAATTATGCAACAAAAAATTAAAATGTTGAAATTTCTCACTTCTTAAAAATATATCTCACTGAATATATATTTTCAATTTAAATATTCACTAATTTATAATTGAGCAAAGAGTTGATCAGAATGTGATATTTAATAACCACCAACATAACATAAGAGGGTGGAATGATCATCATATCCCATTCTTTTAAATTCTGGGAACATTCCTAACTTTGAAAGAGAGCCGAGTAAATTGAAGGAAATGGATGTGAAAGAAAAATCTGGCACTCTCTGATTTGTAAACTCATGCCACACTGCTTGGTACTCAGACATTGCACTGTTTAAAAAAATCACCCTAGCTATAGAATTAAATAGTGATAAGTGTCTTAGTAAAATCTGTACTATCATATATGATAGATTTACAATTTTATAATTATGATGATATGATGATTATGAATATATATATAACACAGGAAAAAATGTTTTGGATGATGGTTTAACTTCATTTTGTAGCTTTTTTTCAGTAAATTAGGTTACAATTATTATTATTTACATTTATTAAGACAAATAAAAAACATATAATATATATTTAGCTTATATTTTTGTGTCTTTTTCAGAGATCTGAATCGCAACAGAATACAGCAGATTGAAGGACTTATATTCGAACGTTTAAATTCCTTAGAAACTCTTAAAATAAAATATAATAATATCAATCAGTTATCTGATGGCGCATTCTTTGGTCTCAATAATATTAAATCTTTGTAAGTAAAAATTAAATGTTGTTTTTAAATTCTAATTTTATTATATTCCTTAATATATGTTAGGTTACATTATTGATTTTGTTATTTAGTTATATTGTCTGGATTTATTTTCACCTTATATAATAATTCTAACATTGTTATATCAAAATTAACAGTTACATTTAGTACAGTAGACCCCCATAACACTGTTGATAATTCCATGTTATACGAGTCATCTTAGATTTTACAAATATATGTGCCGGGCTGTGAACGGCTCACATATTTGTAAAATCTAAGTGACTCGTACAACATGGAATTATCAACAGTGTTATAGGGGGTCTACTGTATATAAATTTCTGTTTTTTTCAAAATATTTAAACATGGCAATGTTCTCCATTTATATATAATACATAAAATAAGTAATAATTCAAAAAATAGAAGTATTCAATGCATGCTAACATTTTTGATTTGATTAATGTACCATCATCAGGGATGAACANATAATCTGAAAATTTGACATTAATTTCATAATAAAAATGAAATTGTTTTTATTTTAATACCATTGAATTTTTTTAAATAACAGTTGATTGGTTTGAAAAAGAAAATATATTTCTAAAATAATTCAAAATATAAAACTGATTACTATAAATAAGACAAGTTAGAGTATTATATGCTATGTAATTATTTATTAAAAATCAATTAACTCATTGTTAAAAAGAAAATATTCTTGCTATTACTTTCATTAAGATTAATATTTATTTATTTTTGAGTGAAGAACACAAAACATTTATTTTATGCCTCAGATATGTGGTATAGGAGAAAACGAGGTCAAATGTAAATATATAATAAATTACTAAATCAAAAACATATGGATCAGTCACATGTTTTAGATTTAGTGATTTATTATATATTTATAGAAAATATTTTCATCTTTTATACATAAAGTATCTTAGAAATTTGACTAAAAGAATATTATAAATACGATAAGAAAAATTTGACAAATTGAAATGTAAAATATAATTTTCAGGACATTTTCTTTATTTAAATCAATTAATATTTAAGATTTTTAATTTAAGAAAATTAAAAGTATATTCTTGGTAAATACAAGTTTATATATATTTCTTTTTTCTTTTTAGACATATTGATCATAACAATATTACAGGAGTTGATAAAAGATGGCTTTATGGTTTATCATCATTACAACATCTGTGAGTCTTAAGAAAACTTTTATATTATTTTAATGATATGAAAATTGAGAGTATTAATTTGCTGTTATTTTTATTTAGATCATTAAGTCATAATACAATATCAAAAATAGATAACTTTAGTTGGGAATTCTGTAAGCAGCTTAAAGAACTGTAAGTAATTTAATAATTATTTTCAATATTTTAATGTAATTTTATTGATTTAATGATAATTGATAACTGAATTTTTAAATATTAGGAATCTTAGTTATAATGAATTAAGAAGTATTAATAAAGAAATGTTAAAGAATTTGAATTCATTGAGGAAATTACATCTTTCATATAATTATATATTATATATTGAAGAAGGATCATTTCGTTCTTTGAGTTCACTTCATATTCTGTAAGTATCAGTTAATTTTGATATATGTATATCTATTCAGTTATCTTATTTTTCTATTAAAATATAAAACTTTATCAGATTTGTGTTATAAATTCACATTTTGCTTTTAATAAACTTTTATTGTTACTTTCATTATATTTTGCTAGTTCTTTTGTCTTACCGTCATTTAGCTTCTTTTGTTTTGCCTTTTATTGTTTTTTATTGGTAATAATTCTTCAAACAATTTTTATTGCATTCAATTCTTGTTTTTATTATTTTCCTAAATAATTTGGTAATTGAGTTTAAGGAATATGTCTATAGTTATTACAATTTTCTTTGTCATTCTTTTTAAAAATGTATTAATTTGTCAATGTTATGTTACTTTACTTGATTTTAAAAAACATAAATCTGAATTAGTTTTTATTTTCATTTGAAATAAGGACTCATATTGCATAAATGTTTTTATTGTTTCTAGAATATAAATTTTTCATTGATTTCCTTAAATTGATTACTTTTTTAAAACATTTTAAAAATGCATTTTCTCTTCAATATACAAAATAGTCTATTATATTGTCAGCTCAAAATTAATTTATGACAGTATTATTTAGAAATGATTAGTTCTACATTTTTAAAATGACATATATTCTTTTTTAAATCAAAGAAATGACCTTGTTTACAATTGGTTTTGTGTGATTGTTTTTATCATGTTTTGAATTAGTTGAGGATATTCTTTTTATAAAATCATTTTCTATATCTTTGAGTAGTTCTTTTTATATATTATAAATTTCTGGTATGTTGGATTGATAATCCTTGTTATGAGTCATCCATTTTTCTATTTAAAAATTGTTTGGTGTATTTTATATTAGAATTAAATTTTAGTCTTATCTAAAAAAAAGAGAAATATTTATTATTATCAGGTATAACAAGAACTTTTCCTTGGATTGAGTGTTGCATATTTCGAAACTACATAAATTATGTCATTCATAATGAAAGCAATGTTATACAATTTACATTCTTCAAAATAAAAACAAAGTAAAACAATACACTTGCATTTTATTTTCAAAGATAACCAGATTTAAATTATGTGTTTCTTCATAACTGTACATATTTGCTTATATTTATTAATATTTTTAATTACCGATAAAGGATTTATTCTATTATTTTATATAAATATACTTATTAGTTTTTACTTGAATTTATTCAATTTTAATCATTTTAATTTACTCAATCATTATAAACTGTGACATTTATCATTTTACATTTAATTTATCTTCTGCTAAATAGGCAGTTGTTAGTTTTCAGACACCTTCCTCTTTCATATACCAAATTGTACTTTCATACATTTTTCTCTGACAAACAGAATTTTTGAGATATGTGACAGTGCTTTCTGCCAGTTTTAGTTTTGATAATAAATCTTAATTTTCACAATTGTTGTCTGTTTTCTGTTTAATCTGTTTTAATATTTTAAATAAGATTTTGTTACATTCACTGGAAAAAAGCTAAAACTTCCCTATCTTTATAAGAGGTATCTTCCCCTGAGAACAGAACCTCGTTATAATATGCAACACTATTGCTCAACTTTGGGATGTTCAACTTTTATATATAATTTTAAGAAAGAATTGTCTGAAACTTAAGAACTGTCTGTAATTATATTGATAATGGCTTGCCAAATGCTTATATCTTTAATAATTATTTGATAAGCACCAAAAAATACCATAACAGTATACAATTTATATGTCAAGCAAATTAAGTTTTCTGAAAATTGTNCAATTAATGTTTTAAAGATTCAATTGATTATAGCTAAATTTCAAAGTATTATCTTCGCAAAATTAAAGTTAATAAATATATTGTTGGTCAAATAAATATTTGACTTTGAATAAGTTATTTGACTTACATAAATGTATTTATTGCTTGGAAGTTATTAATAATAATTTCATGTAATGAATTTCTGTATGTATTTAATATTCATTCTAATAGCTTCTTTTAATTTTACAGAGAACTAAATAATAATGAAATTTCTTGGACTATTGAAGATACAAATGGTGCCTTTGTTGGTATGGGAAAATTAAAGAAACTTAATTTAGCTCATAACCATATTAAATCTGTTGCAAAGAAGGCATTTGTAGGTCTTCCACGTCTACAAACTTTAGATCTTACCTACAATCCAATAACTTCCATTCAAAAAGATGCTTTTTCTGAGCTAAGAAGATTGCAAGAATTGTAAGTAATTTTTTAATACAAAATTTTATAAAACATTTTAAAACCTAGCCATCCAAAAAAAGCATTAAGAATTAGAATTTATAAATAATTATTATATATTATGAATTATATTGAAAATGATTCTGTCAGATGTGATATATGTCTGTACATGTTAATTTTTTTCTAAAAATATTTGTTGCAAACAGGAAATTGAAGTTTAAGGATTTTTCATAAATAGAAATCTTACATTAGTTTTTGAACTGAATTCTTAGTTCAACTCACAATCTTTTCTTTGTGATACAAAAGAGAATGTATATACTCACACAAAAACAATGATAAGTAATATAAAGACACCTCTCAAACTAACAATGAATCTACGTAAGATAGCAGAGAAGTTACATATAATTATTAATCATATCACATTACTAATTAACATATTCTTACTTACTTAGCTATTTGTATAACTCTAATAAATGTAAAATTATATTGGTAAGATTGGTTTTCACCTCAGTATACGACCTTAATCCGTTCCTAATGTTTGGACTCATACCGAATAGGACGTATGCCAAACCAACCTTTTCCATAAGAAGTTATGTAAAAATGATTAATCCGTTCTCGTGTAAAAAAAATGGCTGGCTTTAAACACCTCGCTTTCCTGGCTAGTTTCTGCTTGATTTTTCATGAGATCAGCATGTATCTTTTTAGCTTTCTCGCAAATAATTGCTTCTGATACACTGTCTCCAGCACACTGTTTTTCAGTTATCCAAAGCAAAAGCAATTTCTAATGATCTAATGTCTTCGATCTCTGTTTAGAAATTGATTTAACCCCTTTTGCAACGTTAGCAGATTTAATAATGTCTTTATTTTTCACGATTGTTGATATCGTTGTTCTCGGAATATGGTATGCAACAGTTAAATCTCGAACATGCATGCCACTTTCATATTCCTCAACATCTCTTTTTTCAGTTCCATTGTGATTCTGGTCATTTTTTTAGTTTTCTGTTGCTTTTCATTTGCCTTTTTGCAATTCATGATTAATAAAAATAATAAAATTTTACTTAAAATTTAAAATCAGAAGAAATTTAACAAAGTTATAAACCATGGCATCGCGAATGTCTAGTCTGGTCTAGTACACCGATAGTGCTACTTGTTTATAGATGGCCCGTATAATTGAATTAAGTTGTATACCGAACAAAAGTCGTATACTGAGCAAAATTTGTTTCGTCCAAACAGGACGTATTCCGAATTGGATGTATTCTAAAGCAGACGTATACCGAGGTACCACTGTAATTTCTATCATGTAAAGATAAAGACAAATTAAAACAAGTATACAATATTCATAAGTAATTATACATTGGAATCTGTAAATCAGTGTTTATTTATTCTAATGCATAACTATTCTTGGACACTGTGTACTTGTTTTAGTTCAATTATTACATAAATGTTTTAAAAAATTTTAATAATAAAGAAATAGGCCAAACCAGTTAGAAATTTTTTATTAAAGTTTTAATATTTAAGAATCTTTCTACTTTAGTTAATTACTGTTAGGTAAATATTATAAGTATTTTTTATAATTTTATACTATCCTTAATTAGGATATATCTGCATATTTTTTTATTTTTATATCCCCAAATTTTATTATTTGATAAAGTTTAAAACCATACTATTTTCTTTATAATAACTGACTGTGATAGATCATTAAATATATAGAATAAAATTTCAAATAATTATATATTTTTAATATCATCTATAGTTTTTATATTATGTTATTTGACCTTAAAATTTGCTGTGAATGCTAAATGAAATTATAGTCTGTATTTTAAGTGTACAAATACATTTTTTTATTATAGACGATTCAACAGTAGCAGTTTACTTTGTGATTGCTCACTCCAATGGTTTCGTGAATGGTTAGAATTATTTAAATTCCAGCAGTCTGTCATAGCTAATTGCAATCATCCAGAATGGTTAAAAAATAAAAGTGTTATTGAAGTCAATTCTAAAAATTTTACTTGTGGTAAATAAGTTTTTTCTTATTATTTTAATTTAGTAAAGTACAAATTTATATATTTTTAATATGAATTAATTTTTTATGATGTAAAAGTTATGAAATTAGTTATGTATTTATCAGTAATTTAAAATTAAAATATCAGTATGATTCATAAGTATTTAAATACCCTACTGGCCATTAAAATTGCTACACCAGGAAGGAATGCAAAAAACAGAATGATATTTATTAGACACATACATTATAGTGGGAAGAACAAATAATCAAATTTTCAGGAAATTTGGAGGTATAGATCTTGAGAAATCAATACCCAGAGTAGTCACCTTTGGCAGCAATAACAACACTTATCTGCCTGGACATGAAGTCGAACAGAGATTGGATGGCATGTATGGGTACAGCAGTCCATGCAGCTTCAATACTATGCCACAGGTCATTGATCATAGTGACTGGCAAGTGGTGGCATGCCACTTGCCAGTCACTATGCTCGGCAACTATTGACTAGACATTTTCAATTGGAGAGAGAACAGGAGAATGTGCTGACCAGGGTAACAGTCGAACATGTTCTGTATCAAGGAAGGTCAGGACAATACGGGCAACATATGGTTGTGTATTGTCCTGCTGAAATGTAGCATTATGGACTCAAAGATAGGGCAGAGCCACAGGCCTTAACACATCAAAAATGTAACGGCTGCTGTTCAAAGTGCTGAAAATGTGAACAAGAGGTGATCGAGACATATATCCAATGGCACCACATACCATCACTCCAGATGATGGGCCAGTATGATGATGTCAAATACAATCTGGCAATGTGCGTTCTCCACAATGCCACCACTGATGCAGCCATCATGGTGCTCTAAACAGAACTGAGATTCGTCTGAAAGATGACGTTACGCCATTCCTGCGTCCAGGTTCGTCATTGATCACACCATTGGAGGTGCTCCTGCCTGTAATGAAGCATTAAGGGTAGTTAAAACCATTGTCGCCATGCTGACAGTCCATGCTGCTGCAAACATCATCGAACTGTTCGTGCAGACACTTGTTGTCTTGCAAATGACCCCATTTCTTGAATAAGCGTTTGTGACGTGGCTGTACAATTTTTTAAGGCAATATGGATAAGATGTTTGTTTTCTCGACTGTTAGTGATGGAGACTGCTGAGATCCTGCATGGCGTTCTGTATGACTATCCTGAACCCATTGATTCTATATTCTGCTGACAGTCATGGGATCGTGACCAACACAAGCAGCAATACTGTGGTATGATAAACCGCAATCCTGGTAGACTACAATTTGACCTCGATCAAAGTCAGACATGTGCTGGTAGGCATTTCACCTCGTTACACGAGGCATAACAACAATGCTCTTACCAGAAAACAGTGTTCAAATGCAATTTCTATATAAGAAACCTCCTGTAAAGTCCCTTCTTTTATACACATTGTAGGTGTCACTACCATCGCCTGCCTTGCATGAATGCATTGAAAAGCTAATCATTCACATATCACAGCATGTTCTATTTGTCATGCAAATTTCATGTGTGTGGTGTGCCACCTTCCTGGTGTAGCAATTTTAATGGCCAGTAGTGTTTATTTATGGAAAACTTATAATTTGGTTGATAAATAATGTTCCATTGTGTATGGAACAGTGAATTTTATTTTCATATTGACATATGATAATATGTAGCAAGAAATATCATTAATATCCCACAAAGTCTTCATTATTTAAGTACTAGTGTCAGTGTGATACCAAGTCTGATATCATGTGAAAGAAGTCTGAATCATGTTAATGGAGCCCTATGCTGACATGTTTCATTTTGCCATTTGTCTGAAAGTGTGAACTGACTAGATGCTGATGCTGCTTGAAAGAGCCAAGTATGTGATAATCCTCAGCATAAGATTGGAGTTGAACAATATTTTCCAGTCTTGTTGCTGAAACTATTGCATGATGCCTTGTTCCATATGGGATCTCACGTTGTGAAGCAACTATCTAGTGACACCTCTCATGCAAATGTTATTACAAGTTGTCTTGCTTATATTCAGAATATTTCATGTGGGCATGGACAACCTGTGGCCTCTACAAGTTTTTCTATAGATATAAATTCTCAAACATAGACTTATAAATCACTTACAATGTACATGTGTCCAGTGAAAAAAATTTATAAGGCTATAAGCAATCAATATGAACATGAGTTATCCATATTATTCACATTTCAATTACAAAATGCAGTATTTCTTTTATGTGGAATTTGCAAAAAATTTATTTTTTAGTGTCTAATCTCATATCAAAATAGTGACAAGTTGTATAGCTGTTTACTATAGAAAGGTTGCCATTATTTGATTTAGTCTTGCTTCTACTTATCTTATATTTTAAACAGAAAATACTTAATTACGAAAAATTTTTGGATTTAATTTTGTTAAATGATTTTATTGTAAAATACTGACAAAAAAAACAAGTATATTTTTATTTTTTGAACTCAATTATTATTAAAAATTATGTCATTAATTTTCAGAAAAACTAATATTTATCAGTTTTTTACCATCTGATATCTCAATATTATTATTTTGTTTTTCCATTTTTTCGTTTTCATTATTTTGCAATTTTCCAAATTCTTCAGATACATCACTTCCAAAACAATGCTGATCTGAGATTAGTGTTAGTTTCTCCTATAACACAAAACATTTTTTCAATTTGGTCATCATCTATAACCTTTCATTATGAATTCTTTTCTCCTTTCTAGATAGTTTCAGGCATCTAAATAAAGTCATTTACAATAAAATAAAATAATTTATTTTTATAATATGTAACAGATAATAACAACAAATTATGTTATAAATTATATAACAGCAAAGAATATTTAAAAAAAGCAGATAGTTAGAAAATTATAATATTGCTTTCTTCTTAAAGATTGCTTATCTCAGCAGTGCATTCCTCCAGAACAGGATAAATTGCTTCTTGTTACTGAAACAATGAGATAAAGGATCATCTGGAAAGGATTTCTACATTCCTGACCTTCATTTTAGAGAAATTGTCATCTCCAAATACAAATGATATTGAATGCAATCCTAGTATGCAAGAATAAGTTATGAGTTTACTGGTGGAAAAAGCTTTTCTAAAGAAATATCTTATAATTGGAAAAATTTTATTCTAGGCAGCCAAATAAAGCCAATTTTTCACTTATTAAAATAATTAATATATTTTTTTACTAGATGATTTTCCTAAACCTTATATTACTGAACATCCTCAAACCCAAGTAGCTTTGAAAGATGATAATATAACCCTTGTATGCAAAGCAGCCAGCAGTAGTAATTCTGTAACAACTTTTCTGTGGAAGAGAAATAATGAGGTTTGTTATAGCTTTTAGTAGATAAATATAATTTATAATAGATAAATAAGGTTTTAATATGGATGTTAAGTGTTTATTAAATAGAAATGGTTTTCAGTGAAACCTGTTTAAAATTGTTTAACAGTACAGTAATATGAAAATGCATATATAAAAAGTAATCAAAGTCAGAATCCTAATATTAAATTCCATTGATAATTAATTAAAACTAGCATAAATATAACTTCGGAAAACTCAATAAAGACTAATGTTTAATAATATGAGATAAATTGTAATTTTGAATTCCTTCAGAACTCATAATTAAATCATAAAATTTAAATAATTAAAATGTATTTAGTTGGATTTAATATTTCAATAAATTTAAAGCAAATCAAAGATGTATTTGCAAAAAATATACTTAGATTTAATTTAATGTTAAATTGCATTAAAAAGAACTTAAATCTTATTTAAAGTGATTATGTATGTCAAATTATTGATGCACTTACAGGCAATTTTTTAAAATAACTTTTCTTGAATTATCACTTTTTCAATACATTCTTATAAATGTAATAATCATTTACTATATTAATTTATTGGAATTTTTCTTATCTATTTACTTATTAATTAAAATGTTTCAAAAAATATGATGTGAAATTATTTACTTATTTTCTAAAAAAACAAGAATAGAAATAATTTTGTTTCTTATTAATGAAAATACTTGTATTTTACAGATACTAAAAGATGCAGAAGTAGAAAATTTTGCCACTGCTGGTAAAGGTTCAATTATTGACTATGCAAGTTTATTACATATACGTTTTATCAATGACAATGATAAAGGAGAATATCAGTGTGTCATCTCTAATGAGTTTGGTTCAGTTTATTCTCAGAAAGCTCAAATAACAATTCATGGTATAGTTTTTCATTTATCTTTATGTTATTATATGAAATTGCATGTTCTAATTGAATTGCAAATATTTATGATATCTATAAGTATTTATTGTAATCAGTTTAGCTGTAAGATACAAAGTTTTATTATTTAAACATTTTGTGATACAAAAATAGAGTCAAAATAAATCAAATTTTTGGCACAGGTTTTATTATACAAATACACAAAAATTTTTACATCACACAACTTTCAAAATAAGCTCCTTCTGCACCTATATACTTCTATCGGTATTTATACACTTGTCAAATCAGTTCTGAAAGCCATTTTTGTAATGTCTTTAGTGGTTTTCATTGTTGCAATTTCCACTCTGCTGTTTATTGGAATCTCTCTATAGCTCTTCAACTTTTTGTTTTAGAAACAGATAAGAATCTGCAGAGGTAAAATTAAGAGCATGAGGAGATTGGAAAAAGACTGTTATGTCCTTCTTGGTTAGATTTTTGCTGACCAGGAGTGATTGATTAAAATTAAAGTGGAAGCCACTATGCTTAGAGTCTTTAAAGACATCACAAAAATGACTTCCAGTACTGTTTTGACAAATAGTATGTAATCTAGCAGATGTATGTAGCTACAAAAGGTGCTTATTTTAATATTAATGTAATTAAAGTTATATTAAAAGTTTGGATTATTTTTGACTCTTATCATGTGTATAGTTTAGAAAATAGATACATTAATAGATGGTTGGTTAGTTTATTAGCATAGACTTATTAGGTTAAAGTGAACATTCAGGTGAACATTTGTTTAAACTGATTAAGTTCAGAATGTAAAGAATTGTTGAATATAACAGAATATTTAAATAAATTTAGTTTAGTTATTGGATATATTTAGATTTCTATTTTTTCCAGCTTTTATATTTTTATTATTTTATTTTTCCTATCATCATATAAATCTGTTAGAAATAAAAGCTTTTTATAATATAAATAAATGAAAAAAGAATAGTTTTTCTTTCAAATTAAATTCTTTAATAAATGAATGTTCATCAACTTAAGTTTTATTTTCAAAATTTATTATTTTATTTTCAAAAAATATTCCAAAAGATTATTTATAGCTTTTATACAATATAGTTATAGTTTATATAAGTTATTTGTCTGTTTACTATAAACTGAGATTTCAGATTTATGACATTTTCATGATATGAAATTAATATTAAGAAATTTGATATGTTATAGATTATAAAATTTTAAATTTTTATGTAAATATTATTTTTTACAGTATTTCCAACATTTACTAAAACACCTGAAGACATTACTGTTAAAGTTGACAGTGTTGCAAGGTTAGAATGTGCGGCTGAAGGTTCTCCAACACCTGAAATAGCTTGGCAGAAAGATGGTGGAGATGATTTTCCTGCTGCAAGAGAAAGAAGAATGCATGTCATGCCAAGTGATGATGTATTTTTTATTGTTGATGTAAAACCATTTGATATGGGTGTCTATACTTGTACAGCCAAAAATGATGCTGGAATTGTTATGGCCAATGCATCCCTCACTGTACTAGGTATTTTATGTTGCTTCTTTGATTACTCTTATATTTTTATTTACTTATCTTCTGTGTATAAATTTAATTTAATGTTTTTTATAATTTTAATTATATTTAAAATTTTCACTCACAATAAAAGTCATCATAACATATTTTTCTTTTGAAGAAACCCCATCATTTGTTAGAGCAATGAAAGATAAAGAAACTAAATCAGGAGAAACAGCTGTCTTAGAATGTTTTGCTTCTGGTAGTCCAAAACCTAAACTAACTTGGCTAAAAGATGGTGGACCACTCATTCCAACAGAGAGACATTTTTTTACAGTAGATAATCAATTATTAGTAATAGTGCAAAGTCAAGTTTCTGACAGTGGTGAATATACATGTGAAATGTCTAATACTCTAGGAACAGAAAGAGATTCATCTTACTTGACTATTTATTCAGGTGAATGTTTAATTAATTGTGTAATAAATGTTTTATATAATTAATTAATTAATAGAAATATTTCATTATATAAAATTTATAGATATAGTTAAGTTTACATTATTGCTATTTATAAAACAACATGTAATTTGTAACTTTCAAACTCATCCTGCATGTTGTACTTACTTGTAAACATTTTATTTCAGCACTTGTGTGCTAAAATAAAATGTTTACAAGTAAGATCATAATTAAATTTGAATAATTTTTATTCAAAGTTTTATTAAAAGAAATTATAGTAAATACAATTTCATATTTCCTAGTTTAATATAGATGTTGTCAAATAAGTATCTGGATTAATTTTATATAATATGGATGCACGTCTAGCAAACTGATAATACTAATTTTTGACAATCTCCTAAGAATGTTAAACACTTTTTTCCATTTGTTTGTCAATTGTCATATATACCAGTAGTTACAAATTTTTGGTTAATTCCTGTCAAAATAAAAGAGCTTGTCTTTGAATTTCTCTCTTTACCAAGATGTTCTTTGAATGCTAAAGAAATGAGTCATGAGATGCCAAGTTAAGACTATAGATAGAATAAGAAAGCACTTGACCAATTTTAGCAATAATAAACAAGGTCAGATTAGCAATAGTATGGTGTGGCATTGTCAGATTACAATATGATACATTTGTATGACTTTACAAATTCTGGTTTCCAATAGGTGTTATTGATGAATCATTCTTTGGTTATTAATTCCATAAGCTCTGTTCCTATACAACGAATGTCCTTACTTTACTTGTCATCAACTATGCTCTGAATTTTATGAGCAGGAAAGAGTTTTGACATTGAGGCTTGTCTGGAATTGAGAATGTAATGATGAATGAATCTTTTGCAGTGATATGGAGCAGGAATTTTGCACGTTCAGTTTCGTGTTATAATAAATCTTGATGCTGATTTGTATGAAAATTCAACTGTGAACTCTCATTAGTAAATTTTGTGATATTGAAATTATAGTTCCTTAGAGATAATAATGTATGACTAATACTCATTTCCAAGAGGAGTCAATCACTATGTTATGCCTGCAATGTTACAATATACAACATTGCAAATACTCAAAATCTTGTCCTCCACAATATAAATCAGCTCTGAAGTGATGAAAGACTTGGGCACAGCATGTCTGATAAATTTTTGATAGTATTGACTGCATCATTTAAATCAGGGATGGGCAACTTTTTTCTATGTAAGGGCCACATTTCAAAATTTTTGAACTGACACAGGCTGCATACAAGAGAAAAGGGGAAAAAATGCTGGTATATCACAATTATTTATTCATATATAATTATAAATTAGAATAGGTATGCTTAATTTAGCTTCTGGAACTGACATAAACATAATATGTCATAAATATTTGGTTAAAGATTAGTCACTGCTAGTTTTAAATTAGTTTTGATGTGAGTCTGTTAGCCGGTTTCTTAATATTAAATTCATTGCGGGAAAAACTATTCACATACATAAGTTGTAGAAAGTAATGTTTGATTTTTTGCTGCGTACATCCTTAAGCTGGGAAATTGATATATTTATTCATATTTTACGCAGGCCATGGGTTGTCCATCCATGATTTAAATGCCAGGAACATTCCACGGTGTCATCACTGAATATTTGTAAATATCTGTTGATTTGATTTCTTCCATTGTGGGAAATTTTATCATCACTTGCTGCTCATCACTTATAGTTATCCTTCTTTCTGATTTCCAGAAGAGTTTGTGTTTCTTTCATTAGATGCAGAAATGTATGTCATACATCAGGGGTGTCCAACCCACGGCCCGCATTCGGCCCAATAAACATGTAAACAAAACCAACAAATGTTTTAATTTTTTTATTATTTATTTATTTCAATGGCATAAACTCAAAAAAGAAGTTTCACAAAGTCTTAAACCTTTAATCATATTTTGTTTTTGAGTGGAAAGGAAATATTTTCAAATACTTGGAGATGTGTGAATGAGGAAGGATTACTAAATAAAGCTGGAGTTGTGACTCAAAGAATTATAGATCCAAATTTGGGAAAAGGTGGGAAAGGTGAGAAAGGACAAAAGATAAAAAGTAGTGAGAAAGGTTAAATAGATCTGTTATGCAAACATTGACCCTTAATTTTCCAACCTTTCTCACTTTTTTTATTGTTTGTCTTTTCTCTCCTTTCCCCGCATTTGGTCTATAATCCTTTGAGTCACAACTCCAGCTTTATTTAGTATTTCTTCCAACGTTGCAAGATTTGGCTACATTTGCACCAAATGTGCTACTTTTTTTGGTTTGACATAAAAAATATCATTTGGCGCTTTGGCTACTTCTTGGGCTACATATTATTTATATAGGCCTATTAGTTGAATAAAAATGCACTTTAAAATGGTGTTTCATTGCTTTTTATTAATTAGAGACCCAAATAAAACAAATATTTGTGTTTTTCAAATAAATTTTCGTTTGTCTCTTTTATAATAAATGAATTTATTTCTAAGTAAAAATTGAAAGTGTCTGTAGAAGTAATTTTTTAAAATATCCTTTTTTATGATAAAGATTTAATACTTATTATTATAATCTAGACATGTTAATCCTTTAATATACTTGTATATTGGGCACAAGTATATATTCAATATACTTGTGGCCCAAAACTCCTTGACTTCTTCCAATGCGGCCCAAAGAAACAAAAAGGTTGGACACCCCTGTCATACATGAAACTAGCCATCAGTAGTTCCAAAGAAAAGAAGAAATCAGTCAGTCTCTATACTTATTTGATAACCCTCATAACTTTTTACAGTGTAATTAAAGAAAAATAATTGTTCCATTATATTGAATTTCCTTTTAAAATATGATTTAATTTTTAAAAATTATTTTTAATAGATTCTGACAGAGAATCTGGATCACAAGATGATAGTACAGCTACTGGTATAATTGTTATAGCAGTTGTGTGTTGTGTAGTAGGTACGTCACTAGTTTGGATAATCATTATATATCAAACAAGAAAACGTGCTGAGGAATATGCACCAACTAATTCTGATGAAGCAGCTATACCAAGTGAATTAGCACCATTTGCTACTTATCCTACTACTTGTACTGAAGAATATAAAGAATCTGTCCCACATTTGTTCTTGGATTCAAATTCTGGTATGAAAATTTATAAGGGATTGTGTTAGCTAGATATGAAATGAGATGTCATAAAATTTTTCTTATTTCAGAACATTCCAGCAAAGATAGTGGGACAGGTGATAGTGCCAAGCACAGTAATGATGAACTTCTTCCTTCTGATGGTGTGAAACATCACAGTCTCATTTTATTAAATGATAGAACACATCTCACTCATTTAGTAAGAGGTAAAAATGACAACTTTTAAAGTTTTTCTCTTACTTATTTTGTAAATTTTGTTATAAAAATTTAAATTTAGATATTTATTCTTTTCAAATATAAATTTTATTGTAAGTCATTTTCCTATAATACAGTTAAATGATGATTTTTCCTATTAGTTCTTGTAATTTTTGGGAATATTGATGAAATCATCAGTTATATTCATATATAAGTTTTTGATTTCTGGATACACGAGGAGTGAATTCAATTTTTGATTTTTTATTATGTTTTAAAAAAGTGATTTTATTCAATTTTTCTGAACAATATGATTTTTAATTATAAGTTGAAAAATAGAAATCATCAAAAAAGAAAACATTTAGAATAATATCTAAAAAAATACCCACAACTAGAGTTTTAAGTCAATTAAAAATATACACCTTAACAAATTTTAGGAAAAATTTAATAATCTAAAATGTTTATCTTTGATTATTAAATTTAAGATATTTGAATGTGTTTATTCTTTTTATATGGTCTAACTGAAGTATATCCATCAAAGTAATTGAAAATGTTTTTGATTATTAAATTTTTGCTGAAGTTTGTTAAGGTGTGTTTTAATTAACAATATCTACTGTAATTTGCTACAATCATTTAAATCAAGTTGTGCAAATTGTTGCTTGGTAAATGTCAACCTATTGCCAGAGGGAAAAGTATTTGAATTTGATCCAGATTCCTGTAATTTATCATGGATATAGTTAGGTTACTCATCTCTCTACCTTGCTATGGCCTCATTACAGATTTGACTCATCTGTAATGAGTGAAATTGTGGTCACCTATAATTTATAATGGCTTTAGTCTGGTATTTTGCAATAATGAATCATTTCCAGATTTCAAATCAGACTTTAAGATTATTGCAAATTTGACCCAACTATCTCATTTGAATTGGGTTGCATAAAACAATAACAATGAATAATTAAATTTTATTTGTTATAACCTATTGCATGATATTATGAACTAATGATGCCAAATGGAAACATGTCTAGAGAGTATAATTTTGTGTTATGTCTTAAATTTAATTACTTAGCATTAAAATATTATTTCTTTTTCATTTCTGTATTTTATCATTGTTTTAATTACTTTTTTATGTTTTATATTTTTATTTTATTTTAACAGGAAACCTATAAGATGCATGTTAAACAAATAGCATATTATTTTTATTTTATAACTTACTTAAGATAGTTATGTTAATACATATTTAATTTAATTAATATGAATAGTCTTTAAAACTTTTATCTGAATATACTACAGTAGACTTTCAATAATTCAAACTTCCTTAACTCAGAATTATCATTTACTCAAATTTTATTTTTTTCCAAATTAACTCCCATAGAAACAAAAAATGCAATGATTATATGTCAAATTACAAGTAGTTTTAAGATCATATTTTGCTAATTCAAAATTTAAGATCCAGCAACTATTTTATATCTAATTTTGTATTTTCAAGGTGGAAAATATTATGGCAAAGTTGAAGTTTGGGTATTATATAGAATTATGCCTCAGCACAACAAAAAATTCAAAATTTTCATGATGTTTGCAGTAAAGTAACATTATTATTTTTAAACACAAATTCAGTAATACCAATAAAATATTAGCTGTATAAAATCATTATTTTTAAACTTTCAAAATTTAAAAGGATTTCAAAGTGAAACACATTGGTGATTTGATAAATTATTGAGTTATTGGCCAATCAACTATATGTGTTTGTCTACATGTATCTCTTTATTTGGAATTACTGTATAAATATCACTTTACAATCCAAGTTTGGATTGCATGTTGACATTTCCATTGCTGATAGTGAATTGATCATTTTCATTTCAAAGTAGACAGAAATGGCAAATAAGCAATTATTTATTGTGATATTGTCGTGCTGCCAGAATGCAATTTTTTGTCACAATGCACTTAAGTTTAGTAGTGTCTCTCCCCTGTATATCACACTTTTCCTGTTAACAACAGTCTTGCTAGTCATCTGTCTAATACTGTTCAGGGAAATTTTTTGAATTGAAATAATGTGGCTTCTGGCCTGAAACAGAAGTTCATGTATAGTTAATAAGGGCCTTCTGCCCCAAAGGTTTCCATATCTGGTCTTGACAAAATTCACAGACAGCTTTGTCAATGTCAACATCATTGCTGAAGTAAAGAACCAACTGCAAGAAATGAGTGATGAAAATGAGGAAGAAATAAATCCTGTCAAGGACAAATATCTTATACCTTTCACATGTAGAGAAGCCATTGACAGAAAAGCTCTTGAACTTTTAAGGGGGCTCTTTAGAAACTAATTTTATTATATATTAGAGAAAATTTCATCTCTGCAATTGGTTCAAAGTGCTACTACTACTGAACAGACAAATGAATCAAATCTTAGTGATGACTAGTTTTTGTCAGTCATGATCCAAATGGATCTGAGATCTATTCAGCTTCAGACCCACAGACCATTGTATATCTGGAGAGTTATGTCCAGGATGTAAAGTCATTGTTAATGCAGGATGCCCAATATTAATAATGGCTCATCTACTTAAAGGTTATGCCACAAACATGTCCACATAAGTCTCTCTCCCTTCATCTTTAGAGCACATTTTAAAGAATTCTTTTACTTTTATGTTATAAATATTAATAGTTTTAAAATTAGCTTAAATGTCAGGACAATAATATTTCATTTAGATTTTAGAAAATCTTGTTTTTAAATAAAATATTCTAGAAACTTATTTGAAATATCTTATAGGTTCCAGTTTAGGGAGCATTATGGGAGCTCAGAGTGATATTTCGGATGACATTGGTCAGAGCTGTCCAAGTACATACACCACTACAGGAAGTGGTCAGAGTAGTGCTGGAACTCCACAACAGCATACACCACTACTCCACAACAACCACACTTCAAAAACTTCCAAAAAGAATAGTTACTGTTGCAATCCTAGTGATTTGAAAAACATTCATGATAAATTAAGTAAAGCACCTGTAATTCCACCAAGTGAGGTCACGCGGTGGCCTGTTTTCTCTCCCAGCCGATCTTTTTCGGCAGAACATCTCATTAATAAAAGAAATGAGAAACCAATATTTCCCAGAAATGACTATGCTGATACTTCAAAAAATTCCTCCAATGAAAAATTGGACACTCTCTGTGGGAGTGCAAATTTAGAAAGAGATTGTGCCACTTCTGGTTTTCCTCACACCTCTTCGCCAGCTTCGAATCACAGTTGGAGTATGGGTTCTCTACATCCTTCGAGGCCATCATCTGGTAAGTTTACAATATAACAATGAAAGAACTGTTATTTATCATTGCAAAAATGTTTTTTCTAAAATAAATTTGAAATAATTGCTTTTTTTAGCTGATCAAGATGACACAAAAAACATTTCTATTGATCTTCTGTCAGTAGAACAGACTTCTGGTAACAGTCCAATGTTATCTAAGCTTTCCAAAAACTCTGTTGTGTCTTCAACACCACACAACAATACAAAACAGTTTCCCACACAGAGGGTTGCTGGATTGACGTCTGACTCATCTATGCATGTAGGGATTGTATAGCATCATCAATTCTACGTGAAAAGACCCTGTACAATTAAATAGCGTGCCATTGTTTTTATTAATATTATTATTATTATATTATTATTATTATTTTGTTAATGTACAGAAGTCTTTTCGACATGCTGCAGTCATTTGTGAGAAAAAGAAGCATGCAAGAAGACTTATCATTGACAGAGATCAAGTTGTAAGATTTTACTTAGTTTGATCCATTGTAAATTATGCATAGATGTATAGAAAAAAATTTATTAAGATTACTGTCAAATTTATAGGAAATATTCCTATTTCTCAATTTGATGATGAAGCTTTTACGAATACAACGTCGGATGTCACACACATGTTCATGTATATTTGTGTGCATGTATGAGTGAGTCAGTGTGAAAGTGATAAATTTCATTGTTAAGTTTCTTCATTCTGTATATAATATTGTACAGTTAAATTCATCATCCATCAGAAAGATGTAAAAATAGGGAAACAAACATTTTGTTGTAAATTCTATTACAAGAAAAAAAAGAAAAGAAAATATTGAATTTTAATGAGAATATTCAAAATTAAGCAGATAACTTATAACAACCCAAAACACTTGGTTACGTCAGGATCACATTAATTAATGGCATTATTTTTATTACTAACTAATTTCATATATTATTATGCATTCCTATGTTAGATCAAACAGTTTTATTTTAAAGTTGACAATAGGATAAATTATCCAGATAATAATTAATTCCCACCTAAATATATTTGGGCACTGCATATATACTATATTTGTATTTGTGTCTGTTGCATAAGGTTTCTTGAAATTGGTAATCTTAAATCATTATCAAAAATAGGAAGTTCACTAAAATATTTTCAGTTTGTTGAAAAATTAATAATAAAATTACAAAATTTCATTTATTTAAATGCTGATTTTTATTTTAAACAAATCAAAAACATTTATAGTGATTGATCATTTATTTTATCAAATTTTGGTTAAACCATGATAATAAATGATTGAGTCCTAAAATGTTAAGTTGTTTAAAATAAAAAAAAAGCTCCTAAATGTATAGAAAGTTTGTAATTTTTGAAGAGTTTTCCGATATTTATTTGAATATATTTTGTGTATTTAGTTAGATTGTCATAAAATTTTAAAATAGTGAAATGACAAGTTAAACTGTGCCATAGATGCGGTCAAAATTTTAATTAGAAAATATTTGGTTGCCAAAAAAAAAATATGGTTTCTATATTTTGTTCTGTTCTGTTTTTCCTTCATGTTCATATTGTTAAAAAAGTCAGAGAAATATCATTCTGTAAAATATATTGTTAATATATATATATATTTTTTTTTGTATATAGTCACCAAATAGCGTTTGCCAAGATTTTGTTTTAGTTCAAGTGAATCTGTTGTAGTTTATAATATGATAAATGCAGCATTTTGCAAATTTCAGGTGTAATTATCAGACGGGTATTTTGCAATTATGTTCAACGAAAAAAATTAAGATTCTTGACAGGATAAACTATGGGCAGCAACGTCAGCTATGCAATCAATCTTTTGTACGCACCGCATTTTCTAATTAAATATTTCGGTTTATTTTATGATAAAATGAAAAAAAAAGTAGCAACTGTTCAATAATTTAACTGTGAATTTTATTCTTCTTTATTATTGGATAGTTTTTACTTTTTAAAATGTATTTAATGAATATTCATTATTAGTATAATGAATAAATTAACTAAAACTTTCAAATGTATAAATATATATATATTTCTTTGCACTAAAAATTATTTATTTCTTTAAAAAAAGTTTCCTGTCTTGTTAAGTAGTATGATAGTCCCACAGATTGTGTATTATATTGTGATGTATGTAAGAATTCTATTGTGTATATATTGATGGTTCATTTAATCACTGTGCCATAATGAAAAAAGTCTAGTAAGAGTGGCCATAAGAGTGTACGATGATTGTTATTTATTTGTTAGAAAAAACGTAAAAATTAATAATAATAATAATGATAATAATAATAAGCAGCACTTGACATTACTATTTTCTTCTATGCTTCCATTTCTTTGTTCTGTATGGAGTTGGTAATTCGTAATCTTCCAAATATTTAACAAAGAAAAAAAGGATCAAATTGATTTTTTTACATATAAAGGGTGCTAAATAGACAACGAAATGCGCTTTTGATTTTTTGCAAAAAGATGTAAAAGTACTTTTTACTATTTATAAAAAAAAAAAAAAATGCAAACCGTCCTAGAGAGGTGGTTCTATAGAATTTCAATATGCAAAGCACCACCAACGTGCCTGCTTAAAACTTAAATTATATAAATATATATTATTTTGATCTTTCACTGACAAGAAATTTAAAACGTGAGAAAGTTTCCAACTCTGTCCAAAACGAAGGATTTTATTGTCCAGAGAAAAAAAATTAAAAATACCAAAAAAAAAAAAAAAAACGGGTTGATGTCATGTTGTGTTGGTGTGACTATTGTGAAAAATTAATTAACCGAAAGTATTAAAAATCTGTTTCGGAATAATTGTAAACAAACTCATAAGTATAGAAAATGGTCAGTCTGTTCTTTCATGAAATGCAGTAATGAAGTACCTGGTGTTTAAATCAATTCCTTTCGTCTGTTCTTTTCGATGGTAAAAACAAGTGTTGTGAAATAATGTGTGTGTAATCATAAATGAATCTCCCCTATTTAAAATAATGGGAATTAATAAAAGTCATCTACACAATATTCTTTGTTTCGTTATTTCTCTCTCGATATACACTAATAGATTCCCGCTTTTAACGATTGATATGATTTATACAATGCTATATTTAAGGACAAATTTTTTTTTGTCATATTTCGGTGAAGTGTTTAATAGAATCTTAATTTAGGATATTGAGCGGAAGGTAAATTTGGGTTTGATGATTTTCGAGAACCAGTTAAGTCGTAAAAGCGGAAATCTGTTGTATAAAATATTAGTTTATAGTCTATATAATTTAATAAAAGCTTATAAAATCTGCAACGAGTTACGTAACTTTTCCGGCTGTTATAAAATTCTATTTATGATCTGTCAAGAAATTTTGTTATAAAAAAATAATTATTATCGAATGGCAAAAAGCTTAATTCCGAGGATAGGGATGAGTTTTATAGGTTTTATAGAATGTTGTCATTAAGTCCGACCCCTCTCGAGGTATAATACGTGACCACACTATCTCTCCATTCCTTTGACCTTTCACAACCACGATTGCATCAATGCTCCTTATATACAAGCTACCGTGCCAAATTATCTTCAGCCCTTATGCGATATTAAGTGAAATATACGCCAACACAAACACATACCCACGGAATTTTTTTGTCTTTTTTTTTTTTTTTTACTTTTGGGTTCAGGAGGTCTCAAAAGGTGGAGATTTGAAAAAAAAAACTTGGAAGTAAATGTTATTTTCAACTTCCAAATTAGTCCAGGTTTACGCGCTTTTTACAGTGAATTATTTCGTAACTATTGAGAATAGGACTCATGTTTATAGGACATTCAAAATGAGCTCCGTAAGTGGCGGTGCATCCTGCTCTATTACCATGAATGTATTCTTATTATTAATGTGTCTTCTTGCAGGTACTGACGTACAGTACTTCTCTATAATTTGGTCCACAAGTTAAAGCCGGAAGTTCAGTTGAGAGAACGTTCCTGTAAAATTATGTGTATTGAAATATAATTCAGTATGCATTTATATATTATATTACAATATATAAGGCATAAAAGCGATTAACTTGAAAATGCAAACATATTTACCTCCATACTTTTTATATAGAAAAAGGAATTGAAAATTGTTATGTCCAGTAGGTGCCGAAACATTTTCTGATAATATTTTTTTAGGCGAATCCTCACAATGAAGTTTGTCGTGATGCAGTGGACTAAATCTACTCCCCCCATTTCTTTACTATACTCTACACAGACAAGTGGTTTCAATTTTTCTTCTCCATCTTACAATTCAAAAATAAATAGATTTTAAAACTAAGCTAATTTAAAATTACTTTCTGAATATAAGAATAGACTTACTTTCTGGTCGGTACTAGGATCACTTCAGCATCATGAACAGTTGATAGCATGCATAGTTTTTTCTTATCTTACCATTTCAATGCCATCAACTTTTTTCTGTAAAACGCTAGAAATTCTCCTGTCTTCATTTTTTTTATTTTTTATTTCTTTTGTCAGCTTCGTGTTTTTTTCTTATGGTGCCGACCGCATCTGTTTTAAAATCTATTAAAGGGGAGCTATAATAGTTATCTACAAATAATCTATGGCCCTTATTCAATAATTTATCCATCAAATACAATACTATTTTTATTGATTTGTTGAGAGTTGATATATCTGATCCCTAGACGCTGTTTTTTTATATCTGTGTCGCTTCCTGTGTACTGTACAGTACATTATCATATTGTAGACATAACCTGACGAAAATTGGCGTAGTTGGAATGATTCCATGCCAAAATGGGCTCTTTTTAGATGATGTAAACTTTCCACTGTAGTCTTCCTTTCCAAAACAACAAGCTTTCGTCAATACTTGTTTGTAGCGGGAGTATATGCTGACTACCATTTTTTAAGTAAATAGTCAAAAATAAGTTTTATTTTAAAAAGTCGTTTGTTTGTTGCTGGGTCAAACAGTTTATTGTCATTAAAATGTAAATATTTTCTAAGTAAAATCGATTTTCCGTCATACATTGAAAAACGGGCGTTTGTAGTATTCGATGTCTGCAAAAAAATGATGAATTCGTCGGTTTCTGTAGTATCCCCTATAAAACTGAAAAGAAACCCTGCGTTGGTTTCTTTCCAATCCTGAAAAACAATATACAGTAGAGAGGTTGAGGCAGACGTTTTAAACGTAAACGTGTACGTGTGACGTTCGGCGCCGCTTTCCCGTAAGCCTAAAAGTTTGACAATGGTGTTTGGATAGTCGGTGGAATCACGCTCGACATTCCAAACACCATCGTCAAACTTTTAGGCTTACGGGAAAGCGGCACCGAACGCTACACGTACACGTTTACACGTTTAAAACGTCTGCCTCAACCTCTCTAGTAAGTTACTAATTTCTTAATTATATAAATTCTCTATATTTGATGTATACCTGATCTCTGCTTCTACGTTTCATAAGAGATCTTTTCTCTCGAATAGATTCCTCCGCGAACAAAATTTGTTTGATCAGTGATATGTTTTGTAAGCCAACAGCACTCCAGATATTTTAAATATTTGAAAAAAATATTCAAATATCTGGAGTGCCGTTACACGAAATCAACGTGCAATCTCCTAAAATTATGATATCATTCTATAATACCATATTTAAAATATATTTAACTTTATATCATCACTTTTTGTGCTAAGTGGTGATAAACAGTATATATGTTACCGCTAAAGCTCAAAAGCCGTTAATGTGTACATTACCTAGCTAATCTGCAGATTAACTAGGGTGATCCTTTAAAGCTGCGAAAATTGTTCCATTTCTCAAATTACCTAGGTAATGTGCAGAGTAAATGTAGGTAATCGGTAAAGTGAAAATAAGGTCTTTGCTGGAACAACAGCAACGTTTCTGTACACTTAAATTAACATAATGTTATTTATTTAATTTTCGATATATAAAGAATGAAGTTAATAGAATCAAACAATCAACAAATTAGTTGATAGAATCAATCATCAATCAATTAAAAAACTGTAATACAAAAATCAAAAGGTTGAAAATATTTTTACAATTAGGGAAATGAATTTGCAAAACATATGATAAAATTGTACTTACTTATTAGTGCAATCTAAAGATTGGTGACACTTTGAATTACATAGCAATTGGTTTTTGTGACAAGCACACCTATTTGTGGTACATTTAGATTTGCAGTCACATTTTCTGAAACCCTGCCCAATACCAAGGGATTGTTTTATTGCTGTTTGACGTAAAGATATTTCTACAGCAGGGACATCTTCTTTCGTTAAAAATCTCTCTTTGCAAACACTAAATTAAGATTTTGCATACAATTGTTTTAAGATACCCGTTTTAATACCAAGTTTATAAATGCCATCCTCTGTTTTACTAAGAACCACAGCTAAAATTGAGCGTGTATTAGTTTTTGCTCTGTCTTCTTTGGGTACTTTAATTCTCACAGTGACACCTTCATCGACATTTGGGTGCTTTGCATTAGAAACTGCTAACATTTTCTTTGCTTGTTTTTCTAAACATTTCTTGGCTTCATCACGCTGTATTTTCTGATCCATATTCTTTTCACAGATGTTGCACAATACATTCTTACCATATCCTTACTCTTTAGGATCTACTTCACCACAAACTACGTGAACAAACATATCACACGATTTACACTTGTGAGCACTTGATGCTGCTTTTGAGCAAACAATACAGACTATGTCTTGTATAGTGCTCTTTACAGGCTCTGTACGAAACTGTGATGGCAATTCTGCTGAAGTTGAGGGTAACTCAGTGATGACTTCTTCAACTTGCAGAGATGATTCCTTGGAGGTACAGGGTAACTGAATATTCCTCAATCAACGGTGTAGAAGGCAGTTTAAGATTACTATCGATAAATTCTTGTATTTCTATAGGTGATTCTGTAGAAGCAGGGAAGAAAAGGAATGTCATATTGAGTAAGATTTGACTGTGATCCCATAATCACAGTCTCTTGTGAATTTTCTAATTTTTCAAGGTCTTCTTCAGTATTTATCGAATGTAATACACTTTGTGGTATAATAGATGAAGGCAATCCCACTTTTGTGGAACAACCAAACATGGCTTCGTATGGACTTCTTTTAATTGCAGAATGATAGGCAGATTCTTCGTGAATTGTACAAATCGTACGCCCTCACTTCACTTGTTAGTTTGGCTATCAGTCATCCGAGTAGTTAGCATGTTTTCAATATCTTGATTCGCTCGTTCTACACTTACTTGACTTTGGCTGTGTCTAGGTTTGTCATTAACTTCTGATTTCTGGCCACAACTGTGTTACACATTCTAAGATTTTATTACAAAATTCACGTCCGTTATCAGAATGCAAAATATTTTGAATGCCAAAAAGGAGAAAAATATCCAGCAAGTTATAGGCTACTTCATCCACCCGTTTTGATGTAAGCGGCTTTAATACAACAAATTTTGTTAAGTGATCTTAGTATATGAGAAGAAACTTAAACTTTCCATCTGGTTGAGATTTGTAATCAATGAGATCCACCTGGCATCTGCTATTGAAATGCGATGAAATAATCGGCTTTACAACAAATCCTTTTTTCGCACTTTTTTGTTTTTGTTGACTAGGTTCGCATAAATCCAAAAACATTTTTATTTAGGCTTGGGTTATGTTTTTATAAAATGTTTTTAATTGCTTGATCATTCTGTCTCTTCCACCGTGGTCAATTGACAAATGAGTCGAATACAATATGTCAAACAATTCTTCGGCATGGACAAACTTTTCACACTTTCTCGCACATCTGACAACGGCTCAATGAGTTTTTCACAGCCTTGTACAGTCAACACATCATACCTTTGAATTATTCGATAATCTCGAGATGATTCTTAAAACAGAATTAGCTATGCGACGCACTGAAAGCCAACGCAAATTATTTATCATAATTTGCGTTGGCAAAACCAAATTAAAAGTGGAGGGAAAGAGGGAAGGAGTAGGGAAAGGAAATGAGAGAAACAAACTTTTGAACTTTAACGATATGGAAGCCGTTAATGTGCAGATTACCTAGGTAAAATGCGGAAAACTCTTGATTCCGCACGTTCACAGATCATCTTAGGTAATCTGGAGATTAGCTAGGTAATGTACACATTAACGGCTTTCGAGCTTTAGCGGTAATGTATGTATATAAACTTGTAACCAACCTGGCAACACTTACCGTGCCCCTGTACATGATGGTATTTCGTAACTTCTGTTGTGATATTAGAGACAGCGAATTGTGATTCTACCTGTGTAAACCATACTCTAACGTTTTCTCCAAAAAGGTGAAATTTTCACCGATACATTTGCTACCTCGACGGAGTCTTCGCTCTTGCTCATGACGGAAATATATAACTGATATAAATACTCACAGAATTAGGCAAATAAGTTCTTGTGATCACGTCCAGCTCACCACTTTGGGGTCTCGATCAAATGAATACAGATTTTAACTGGTAAAACAAATTTATTATGCGCTCAAGTACAGAAAGTGCCAGCAGTACCATGCACGTCGTCAGACTGGCTGTCCGGGAGACAAAAGATTAAAAATTAGGGGCACGGTAAGTGCTGCCAGGTTGGCCATAAACTATTTGACTTGTCTGAAATTAAATATTTATTTGTACCTTCTGCGAAAGTGGAGAAAACTTCTCTTGATCCTCCGGTTTGTATCCATGTCTCACTTCCGAACGATAAATGGATGGTTTTGTGAGGACCCAAACGGGGTCCGAAAGCGGGCCATTAACGACTTTTTAAATGAGTCAAGTTTCGTAGTGCGAAAGAGCGAACTTAAAGATCGGATTTAAACAATGAACCTTTTGTCTTGTTAAAAGATTTTAAACAATAGATAAAGTCGAAGAAAACGAGGTTGGAGAGGAGTCGTGTTCAGACGCGACGTTGACCTCTCCCGCGCCCTTCCTGGAGTTTCGAATTGTCACCATGTGACGAAAAGAGACCAATGGAGAGGCGACCGCGGTGGGAAAATCGATAAAACCGCGTTTTCGGGAACTTTACAGAGTCTTGGGTTTTGGTGTGTAGTGCTCACCTGTCGGAATTTGGTGTCCCCGACCGAGACGCAACGAAGGCTCTTCCGACGACCTAGGAACTGGTTTCGCCAACCCGTCCACTCTAGGATCGCCGAGGTTCGACTTGTCAACCGAGGACATCACTACAAGTGTTGGTGCGTGCCCCGGAGCCGTCGTTCTCTGCGTCCACGGTGCCGAAAGCTCCCCAGGGACCAATCGAACAATCGAACTGTCCGATTTTTCGGAACTGTGACAGAAACCCATCGTGGGATAGGCTATTGCCCGCATTAGATTGTTGTAAGAACGATTTATGTATATTATTAAACGGTTTTATATGGTAAACCTGTCTCGGTGAGTCATTCCGCGCCCACACGACAGAAGTAACCGCTCGGCTGTCGAAAACACCTCACACCAAATCGGCTGACCTCACAGTTTCCTCTTCGTTTTCGCTAGATGATCCCTCTTCTTCCTCTATTTCGTTGTCGGAGGACAAATCACTTTCGCTTTCGCTACCACCCACGGACTATATACTACAAGGATAGCCAGATCCCTATTCTACAATGTTAGCCAGGAATGCCAAGTTAGTGAAGTCAGCACGAGACCTGACCTCTCTGTTTACATAGAGCAGGGTGTGCACGTGTTTAGTTTTCGCTTTTATATTCGTCCAATTTTGTGATTAACGAAGTGATTTATTTTAATATTTCTGTAATTGTTTTATTTGACTAAGTTTTTTATAAGGTAAGATGATTTAAATGTAAGTCATTAAATATTTAAAGCTATATTTTTATGTTAGGTGAAGAACAAAATGCTGAGTACTAGGTGTGCTGTGTATGGTTGCAATAATAACCTTCTTTTTTCAAATTGGAAGCAACCTGTTTACATCGGGTTTGATCAAAAAATGACAAGAGAAATACTTTTAAAATTAATAGCAGAACTTTATTTACTATCGTATAATGTAGTATCTTGCGTCAGTGACTGTAGTTGCAGAAGCATAAGTTTATGGAAAGAATTGAATGTGAATATCAATGAAACGTTTATTATGAATCAATTATTATTATCAATGAAACGTATATTAGAGATATAAATATGTGGTTCGACATTTTTAATAGCTATGCACCAAAAGGTTCTGTTCCAAGCAAAAATGGATATGGTGTAGACTTGNGATTTCCAGAAACCAACCAAAAAAAAAATAGAAGTTTGGAAAGATATATCTAATATTTTTTTAAAAAAAGGTTTAAATGTGTCATGGGCAAACATCCAAAAAAAGTGGAGTAACCTAGGTGTAACCTATAAAAAAATTATGGATAACAATAATTCAACAGGAAGAGGTCGAATATCTTGGCCATACTTTCACCTTTTAAATGATATATTGGGAAATACAGGAACAATAGTACCGGTTTCGGAGCTTGTAAATTCTTCTGATAATAGAAAACAAAACAATGAAAATGAAACAGAAGAACAAAACAAGACAATTTCTGAAATTAGGTGAGCAATTTATATCATTTATAATTAAGATTTTATTTATAATGTTTATTATAACATCCTTTGTTGTTTACAGTTTATCAAACAATAAAACAGAAGAAAAAATAAAGAAAAAAAGAAAGATACCAGAATGGGCTCAAGAAATCTTGAGCAATCAAAGGAAAAAGGCAAAAGCTGATGCGGAGCATCAGGATCGCATGGCAAAACTTTTGCAAGAAAATATTAACGAAAACAGAAAAAGAACTGACATATTAACAAAACTAGTTAATATATTAGAAGAAAAATTAAAATAAATAAAATATTTTTGCTTGGAAACAAATAAAAATTGTTCTACATATATATTGCTTACTTTTTTATAAGTGCAAGTGAAACAACATATATGATCATATTTTAAATATTTGAATAATGCAGTTAATTTCAAAAATTTTGTATAAATATCTTATCAAATATTAAACACAAAACAATGTTAATAATTAATTATTATGTATGTAAAATTTCAAAATAATAATACAAATTAAAATTGAGAAATTAAAACATCTTTATAATTCTTTTATACAGTGTATATGTTACCGCTAAAGCTCGAAAGTCGTTAATCTGCAGAATAACTAGGGTAATCCGTTAAAGTTGTGAAAATTGTTCCATTTTTCAAATTACCTAGATAATGTGCAGAGTATCTAGGTAATCCGTACATTATCTACTAGGCACTCGGTAAAATGAAAATAATATCTTTGCCATAAATAAATGTACCATAAATAGGTGTGCTTGTCGCAAAAACCAATTGCTATGAAATTCAAAGTGTCACCAATCTTTAGACTGCACTAATAAGTAAACACAATTGGATAATGTTACCTATGTCATATTAACGGACGATAATAGTCCATTTCTTTGATTAAAATTAATAATTGCTTCATTCATTTCGTCAAGGTCTGACGTACCTTCCATTTGAATAATTGTATTCGTTATTTCATCGTTTTCGGCTAGTTCGTTTGCGACAATTGTTGCAAGAATAATTTTCACTTCGTCTGCCATTTTACCTAGCTGTCTAACAAAGAATAGTCGTTTAATAATGCTCACTTGTCAGAACATTCTTAGCTCCGCCCACTAAGCCACTCAGAATTCTTAGCTCCGCCCACTAAGCCACTCAGAATTCTTAGTTGTTCTGCGTTACTGAACACGGCCCAGGTCTGTGGAGTCGGAGTCGGAGTCGTGGAGTTTTGGTGTTTTAGCCGGAGTCGGAGTCGGAGTCGGATTGGTAAGGAAAAGTCGGAGTCGGAGTCGGTAGATTTTTACGCGACTCCACAGCCCTGGTAAAAATACATATATATGCAGTCTTGCATTTTTATTAGTTATGTTTTTTCCATTTGTGGGGTTAAAGAATCTATCCAATGTCGATTGCTTTTCTCTTTTCTTCAAGATTTTTCGGAAGTAATTAATAGTATTGTAATTGTAGAGATCCCCAACCCCATTAACCTTACTCTGGTTTGGATGCCACTTGGATGATTGTTGTTCTGACATCCTCCTTCTTCTTCAAAAGATCTTTAGTAGTAGATGTCAACATTGGTCCTCTTTCGTCTTCCTCTTTTTCAAAAGAAAACACATCTCACTGAGTTTCTTGGTATTTTTCATTTGAGAGTTCTTGGAGTTCTGTCGTCAGATCAGTTTCAGGTTCCATTATGAACTCTAAAATGTTCTTTATTTCTCAGATGTGATTTTCATTACTCCATTAGCAGCTTGAGACTTCTTGATATATTTTTCATAGCTAAGATTGTGCCTACTGTAGACCTGTTCAAGCCATACTATCTAGCAACATCAGACATCTTGTGCCCACTTTCTACCTTGGCTATTATCTTTTATATGGTTTCTACGGTGAGCGCAGGTTTTGACGCTCGTTTTTTTAGGCTCTATATTTAAAAAAGAAACTGATAATATTATGAAGTTCAGAAAGGCACTTACAAAAATTCAGAGAACAGAAATCAACTAACCCACAAAACTTTATTTAAATGCAAGGCCTGGATGAAATTCGAAATTTGGTATTAAAACGTTAACGAATATCCGATGGGACAGTTAAACTTTCACCTTTCGTAAATAAACCCCGACGCAAAACTTAACAAATGCCCGTCCGACAGTCTCGCGAAGACTATAAAAAATTATCTATCAGAAAGGTAAACAAAAAGCTGGAATTACAAGGGAGAATTTCAAAATTCGAAGGAAACTATCCGATCGGTATCGGGTTGAGCGTCGATGTTGACATCTCCCGCGCTTCGAAATGTTTCGAATTGTTACCTGAAGACAAGGGAAAATCAATCGGTATTCGTTATTTTCCGTAGCTTCTTGTTATGTTTGTTCAGTAAAGTGTTCGTTATCCGAACATGTGTTCGTTGTCCGATCATAAAAATCTTTCGTGAAAGTGTTCGTTATCCGATTTGTTCGCTATCCGAACTGTTCGTTAACCGATCACTCACTGTATATTTTAAATTTATTATAAATATAATATATAAATTTATTATAATAATTTGACTGCAAACAACTCATTGTAGCTTTAAACAAAGTAACTTTCTGTAAAATTTTCATATATTACCAAAATTAATAAATAGTAGTACAGTAGAGCCTCGATTATCCGACCCCCGATTAACCGCCACCTCGGTTAACCGACCGTCCTAGTCGGCAAATTTCAAATGTCCGCTAGTGATGTGGCGCTACAATATTTGGCTATGTCTGGCTACTTTAATATTATTTTTACGCGTTTTAGCTGGCAACACTCATTCGACCATGAAAGGGAACCAGTATTTAAATGAGGCTTAATTTTCTAATTTTTAACGATACAATAGCGACGATTATTATTTTAAAAAATTTTTGTTAGGCTTAACATCGATGAAAATTCAACGCGAAGTAGGTTAATAGCGATGTACTAATTACATGGGATATAATAATATACTACACTAATAATGGATTTTTTCATACTTTTCGGTTATCCGACCAACCCCAGTCCCCAATTGGGTCGGATAATCGAGGCTCTACTGTATTACCTAAACATTCAGAGGTTTTAAATTTTTTTAATTATCTCTTGAAAAACACAAACATTTTTATTTGTATAATGCAGTATTTCCAAATTCCTGTCTTTCCTATTTTTGGGATAAAATGCTTAAATGAGTAAGCTTTCCTTTCATAATTTTGCCAATTTATAAAAATCTATTTAGCATTTTGTTACAACAAGATAGAAATTTTAAATAAAATAATCGAATATAATAAATAAAAATAATTTGCATATTTATTCCGCGCTGTAATTTGCTTGTTTCTTCGTGTTCCTTATTCGGTAAGACGTATGCAGTGTATTTTCTGCTATTTTTCTCTTTCTTGTTTTTATATTGGAACGTCTTTTATAGAAAATTTTTAAAAAGCAAGTTTAAATCAAGTGTGATTTCAATTTTAATTAACATGGCTTATATTAGGATTATTTTTAAAAAAACATCTTATTTAAAGGCAAGAAAAATGGAAAATATTTAAAAATTACAGAAATATTGGATATTTGTAGTATTAATTTATGATTTAATACTTTCAGATGAAAATTTTCACGTAACACATAATACATTTGTCTCTTCAAACTTAATTTATAATAGAAAATGAAAAATTACAACCTCTTGTCGGTTGCCATATTGGAAAAGAGATCTCTCCGGAAATTCCGACTTTTCTTTATTTCATTTCTAAATTTTTGCGCAAGATTTTAATCTGGAACATCACGGGAACATATAACGTCAATAGGGATCGTTACTAAGTTACTCCTACTGTTCTATTTCTCTCCGATGGAAGGTTGCTCTTACGTTAATGCTATCTAGAGTACCTTCATAATCTAGGCACTCTAGTCACGAGTAATGTGCTCGAAAGCTCCTACTCGTCACTGAAACTCCATTAAACATGGGTAGACTTTACATTTTCCTTCTAAACTATTTCTCCTCCTAAATTTCTCCATTCCGCTCATTTCTTCCTAATTTAGGGGAACCCCTAAGTTGGCATCACTGTCAGGGTAAGAATTAGTAGTCGGTCTTTTGTGTATCGTGAATCACTCTACGTCATTGTATTTACTTCTATGAAAATCCAGGGGGCTGTTTTTACATAAATTTTTAACGAAAAAAGAAGTTTTTAGAAACCGTCCCCTTTTGCCGTCCGGTTCCCACGGAGTACGAACGGCAGAATATCAAATATTAACGTAACTGTCAACTAGTCACATCAACCCGCGAAATTAGCGCAAATATGTTATAACGGTCGACTGTCAAATGTGAGAAAGTTCACACTTACTTGTTAGTCTAAGGAGGAAATCTATAAACAATCGCTAACAACCAACCTTGTCAACGCTACCAAACTAACGGTCACCTAATCAATTCCCACACTGAATACACATATAACAGCCAGACACCTATTAGTCGGGGCGGACATAGTAGGAAGAGCATACTCGTCGACTTCCGTCCCGCCATAATTATAATCCCAAAGGAATACCTATATTTTTGAAGTGATTGGTATAAGTGTCGACCCGAATAACTTGGCGCCGAATCAACGGCCACTATTCCAATAAGATCATATAGATGTAAACTCTCTCTCTCTATCGTTTAGCATTCGAGTTAGGGCCACTAATAATTACAAACGCATACGGCCGATTGCAGAGACAGAGTTTACATTAAACGACGTTTATCAACGAACGGCCTATAGCCGTTGGCTGGCTGAACCGCAGTTTAAAATGCATTGCAAAGATGACGATCGTCTATTTCTGACCGTTCTCTAAACGAACTTCGGCAAAACATTGGCTCTTACTTACTTCGCTATTACTNACAATTTCAGCAAGAATTACGGCCCACCCCAGAAAATGATAGCGGAAGAAGTGTTGAGCTGATTTGCAAAAAGAAATAAAAAGTAGAAAAGTATTGATACAAGCTGAAAATTCAGATCCTAAGAAAAAAAAAGCCAACAGTTGCCTGTGCCTAATGTTATAATTAAAGAAAGTTTCATACTTTATGTGTGTTAAATTATTATCGATTCTTCCGAAATTTTCATTTTAATCAACAATAATTTGTCTCAACAGAAAGAAAATTAAATACATAGTTTTTAAAATCACTGATATAGTTTTAATATGGCCCTAGGGGGTCGCCAGAATTTTTTAACTTGTAAAGGGGTCGCGTATTCAAGAAGGTCGAAAAACACTGGTCTAGGTTATTGATCTCTAGCGTAGTAACGCATATCTACAATTGTATCCTTCGCTTGTATATTGTATTTTATGCTTTATTTTTCTATTAAAGTTTAGAGATTGACTCTACCCCCGGCTTCTCACACTTCTTTGTTCTTATATTCGTGTGAAACAAACATCATAAACGTACAGTACTTTACTTGAGTTTATCAAGAAAATAAATAAATTTAGCCATTTTGTATAAAACAATTAAAATTTATTTAAATATTAAAAATCATTATAAACAAGTTTTAAATTATATATTTTTCATAAGTCGGGTGTTCTAGTTTGCTATTATTATTTTCTTCTTTTCTCAAACATTGCTAGAATTATAAAAAGGTTTTTGTTATTCATTGGTAATATGAAAAACAAATAAATATTGTTTTCATTGTTTTAAAATATCAATTTATTTTTAAACTTAAGTAAAAGATTATATACAAGATGTTAGAAAACAAAATCAGTTATCGAAAAAATTTATTTTGAAGTAATAAGCAGTACGTCTTTTAAAAAGTTAGCAACATTGTTATTGGACTTTCCTGGCTTTCTTTGTTTTCATCCCTAATAATTACTTCCATTACCTTTAAATCTTCGTATGTACATAAATTGACTAATTAGAATTTAGTCAATGGTAAAAAAACTGTTTGGTAAAATGGTAAAAAAAAAAAATTTAGTCAACTGGTAAAAAAAAATCCAGCAACGAGTTGCGTAACTTTCCAGGCAAAAAACAAAGACAGCACAAAATTAAAATTTTCTGTGGAGCCATGTTTAATGAGATTTTATTAAAACTTTTTATATTATTAATTATTACAAAATGGCAAAATCCTTAATTTTGAGGGTAGAGATGACTTTCAAATTGTAAATGCTAATAACAAGTGAAATCTTCAGTTTGACCCCACTCCATCTCCCTATCCTTTGATCTTTAACCACCAAAATTTAATAGCATCAAATGCCCCCAATACACAAACTTCCCTGTAAAATTTCAGAAATTTTCGATAAAAAGCACGGGAGTTATTAAGATTCAAAGTGGGTGAACAAAATCACGCTCCCCTCCACACACTAACATCCATACATCCAGAAAAAACCCCAAATTTCTTGACGTTTCAAGGTCCCCCGAATCCAAAAATATAAAAATCTTGGGTGTCATTTGTTTGACCGATTGCCATACTTTCCTTCTGTTATATATAACAGAGAAAAGTATAAAAAAGGAAAATAAAAATTCATCCGTTAAGTAACGATCAGATAATTGAATTATTTTTAGTATTAAATAACAAAATTACAAAGTTTTTCTTACCTCAACAACAGGCAAAACTTTTGGATTATTTCGAATTTCGGTCTCCAAAGCGTCATCCATGCAATTCAAAAACTTTTCATATTCCTTCGAGTAAAATTTAAGTTAAACTTAAAAAATTGCTATTTTTTTATTTAGTGCATCAAAGCCATGCATATTTACCTGTTGTGTTCTAGTTTTACAAAGAAAGTTAATTAATTGATGATAAGTTTGATAAAATCGCACTTGTTGAAGACAGTTCCGAAAGAGAACTACAACCTAAAAGAATACATATTTAAATTAGTTTACACGAAGTTTTTTTCATCGAATAAATACAGTAAACTCTTGTACAACACGGGGATACGTTCCGCATTATCAGAAATTGTGTTATACGAAGTGCGTGTTACGAAGTCTCACATTTCACACAACACATTATCCCCCGCATTATACGAGGTTCACAGTAACTTAAAATTAACAAACTTACGTCTTGAAGACCATTTTCTACTTTGCATCGAATGAATTCTTCAATATTGGCACCTGAATTTGAGCACAATACACGTAATATAAAATAAGATGTTCAAGATAATACAGGATATATTTATAATTAAATTAAAATAAATAAATAAACATATATATATACGAACAAACTTACGACAAGCTCGTTTAGTGATTTCGTCAGTCAAACTGCGCTGTCTTAATTTATGGCCTTGTAATAATAATACATGTGTACAGTCTATTGTAGCAGTGGCTAATGCAAGAGAAACTAGACAGAGGTGAGTTTTCATGATGTTTGTAATTGTTAATCTGTCTACCTGTCTCAATTATAACTCATATTTATAAGCGAAAGTATTGATTTTAAATTCAAGATACGTTTAATCTCGATAAAAGAAAAATGCTAATCATAAATTTAGCATAAGGAAAAGCAACTTTTAATTGGAAGCCTTCGGGTAAAGCTTGTTTGTAGAATTATTAAATAACCTTTGCTTTTGTAAATTTCTCGATAATTTCAATTCGTTTCATCGCTTTTGTAATATATAAACTATTGAAATATTTAAAAACATTTTATTCCCAGTTAATATAAATACTGTATATATATATATTTGAAAAGGTTATTAATTAAAAGTGATTACTTTTTATTTCAAGATTGATTGTATTGAAAGAAATAATAATGTATAGTATATTATTTACAATAGGCGAAAGTTATTTATACTTTTTTTTTATAATAAAAATCCAGCAACGAGTTGCGTAACTTTCCCGGTGAAAAATACTTGTTTAAAAAATACTAAAGAAACATTAACACAAAGTTAAAATACCAAAAAATGTTAATATTGAGAATTGGGGATTTTTTTTAAATTTTGGAATACATAAATGAGGATGTTTGTTTGTTCGTTCACTATGCACGCCTATGCCGTTCGACCAATTGCTACGAAACTCGGCAGTTACGCTCAAATACTTTTATCTTAGATCATGTCGTATATTCTACCCCAAATTATCGATCAGATTTCTATATATCGGTTAATTTCTGTCTACATTTTATTGCGGGCTTTACATGTAGCACCATCTATTGGAAAAATTTTAACAAAATAATTAACTAAATATAATTCTTACAAAAAAGGATATAATTTAAAAAAATATATATTATATTTACCGAATTACTGCGACAATGATATAGCGCGAAGTAGACGCTCCATTACGCCATTTCTGCAACAGATAGCACTTGTCTGCGTGTAGTGTAGTAGTGTTTTCCCCTTACAGTGACTAATTTAGACCTTCGCGGGCTGTAGGTAAAATAATATTTACGGGCCCCTTTACAAATTTTGTATTATTACAAATATAAATAAAATTGTAATATTTAAAATTAAAGTATTTTTATTTTTACATTTGAATATCTTACTTACATTGTATTTTTGGGGCTACAATAAAATTATGCAGTAATAAACATCATATTTTTCTCAACAACACACGCTTTATTCTGAACTTCACCGAACAGATCTAATGCGCATATACAAACTTTATCTAATTCTCAGTGATGTTGTTAGATGTCGAAGTAGTAGGTAATGTTATTCTTAATTATTATCCCTTGAATATGGCGCTAATAATATAGTAATTCGCAATACTAATAAAACAATGGCACGTTTAGAACCTATTACGAGCCCCGTGCAAGTGCCTTGCCTGCCTAGTGCCAAATTAGGCCCTGGCCCCTTACATCATATTTTTCCCGTTAGCAATAGAGTCGTATCTAACTCCGTTCTGCGGAAAATTTTTTAATTGAAATAACGTGACTCGCGGTACAAATCGGAAGTTAATATATAGTTAATCTGGTCCTCTTTCTTTTACGACTTCCATGTATGGTCTCGACTTTCATCTAACTCCATTCTCGAGATTAAGGAAGGACAGAGACGGATTGACGGCAGTGAGCACCCTCCAGTAACCGAGTGGATAGAACCACCGAACATTGATAGTCGGTCGTGGGTTCGCCCATGGCCAACGGACCGGCCATATAGAGTTTTCTGGGTATTCTTCGCGTTAGTAACACTTAAATTGGGGCGAGTTTTACATAAAAGTCTTTCCGGGATGCAACCTCTTTGGCAGATCGCTCACGTGTCGCGTTGCCGTAACCACATAAATCAAACCAATTTGTCTATAAACGCGATATTTACCAGGACATCCCACCCCCTCCCCTGATTTCAACTCCCCTTAGTAACTCATACTGTAATCCCATTGCCCCAAACTTCTTTAATTGATACTGTTTAAGATATTCTAACGTTCAGCCAAATTGTGCAACCATTTTAAGGCACAAAGTACAGCTGGAAGTTTTTTCGTGCCGATGTTTATTTTTCCTATTTATTATCATGGCGACATTGCTTCATTCAAAATTTCATATAGTTGTAGTCTGTGTGTAATGTGCACTTTATTCACATGTTGAGTCTTACTGTAAAATCTGCTTCCAGTTAAACAGAATTAAATTGAAGCTGTAATTCTGCAGCAATTTTATTTAAAATTCTTTGTATATTATTATTGTTCATAAATATGTATGTTGATTATTACAGTATTGACGAAAAATTTGAAATAAATATTTTTTTGTACTTCTTGACATGAAAATGGTGATAGACCGATGACACAATTAATAAGAAAATAATAAAAAATTTTTATATAATAAAAATCGCTATTACGTAAAGAAATAATAGAAGGGTTTTTTGGTGTAGTCGGTAATTTGAGTCGCTTTGAAGTATTTGCTGTCTCTGTACACACAAAGAACTTGGCAATAGATTGATTTTGATCACGAATTTTCAATTTCTTATTCTATTAATAGTTAAATACTTAAAATTTCTATTTATTACTGAAAAAAACCAATTTTCTATCAATAAACACATTACTTTCCGTCAGGTGTAATATTCTGTACAGTTCATTGATCTAAGAATATCCCATTTAACTTTTAATTTAAACTGTTTAAATAAGCGTTTTTAAAATATTTAAGTTATTTATGCTCAGCAGTGACCGAGTGAATAAAATCACCGAAAACTGATGAAATGGTTTTAATCACTCCCTGGAATGTGGCCAGCCCGTTGGCGAGGTGTGAACCCACGACCTTCCAACGGGCTGACCACGTAGAGTTTTCCGGGTTTTCTTCACTTTTGAAACACCCAAATAGAGGCCAGTTTCCTTAAAAGATTTCCCGGAAGGCATTCTCTCTAGAAATTATTATTATTTTTATTTATTATTAATTATTATTTATTCCAATGTGTAGAAAAGTAAATCTTAGTCGTTTTATATTTCTTCAAACGGCTTACAAAATATCTCAAAAACGTACAAGTTTGTACATTTGCAAATTTAACATTTAAAAATACAATCACTAAAGTGAATTTGGCTTCTAATTTATTATGTTTTCAGAACAAACATCCTTCGTTGTGTGAACAAACATCCTATTTATTTAATCCGTTACAGCATCAATGTCATACGATTAATTCAAACAACAAGTATTACACACAGCTAATATACATTGAATAAAAATCAAAAGTAGACTGCTTACAAAAAGAAAAAAAAAACTTAGAATAACCTTCAAGAGAAAACATTTCTTTTTAAGAAATCTGAACTTTGTTCATTTGTTGACATATACAGTATTTTAAAAATTCCAGCAAAGAATTACATAAAATGACGTTAAAACGGCTCGAGTGAGTCATTAAATGAAGTGCAAACAACACACAGGAGGCATTACGGGTAATTGCAAAAGATGGTATACATCAATGCTTCTGGAAGCTGCAGGGAAAAGTGTATCGTTGTTCAAGAGGATAAGTTTGAAGGCGGTTATAAACTATGTACGGCAAGGAACTATACACCAAGTTACCTAAATTATAATCAGTCGTCTTATAAAATCTCGTTCACCTTGGATGTTTTTATTTACAATAAATTAAGAATAAAATTAGGCGATTTCATCCCGTTTCGGTTTGTAATTCCCATCTGAAGTCAAGACTGTTTCTTTCTTCTTTAGAGCTGTAGTCCTTCTTTGGTATTGCACATCTTTTCGGTGTTCTGCAATACGCTTGCTGAAATTTCTTTCGGTTGCCCCAACATACGTTGGAGTAGTGACTCAAACATATGTCGAAACTTTACTAATACCATTAGTAAAGCAAGGAAGTATGTTACATGCGCCTGACGCTTTATTTTCCTATCTGTCTCTATCGTTGCGACACAACTGGTGCGGGCAAGGATGTGGCAGTTTTCGAAAAAAGGAAGGAATGAAACGAAACGTTTATTTTCGCTTCTCAGCGGAGGCATTTGTTATAAAAACATCTAAAACATGTAACATTTCACGATCAAGATTTCGAATGTATGGGACCGCACGCTCGAAATCTCACAGAATTGTTAGTAGGCTTACTTCTGTATAATCTGTCGTATTTACGTCAAGAAAATATCATTTTAAATAAAATATAGTCTTTACATAAGTGGATATTTTAGCCCATAACTATAGTAACAGTTACGGCTCAGAAATAACTTATTTAAACCTGAATTTAAGCACATTCTTATTTGTAAATTTAATAATGTTACAGAACTACTAAGAGCAATGACCAAATTAATTTATGCAAACTATTTTATATCTATTTTTAGTGTTAATTATAATATCTGAGACATTAAGCGGATATTTCTTACGCAAAATATTTATTTAATGCATGTTCTAAAAATATTTTTATCTCTAAAATGAATTTAATCATAATTTTTTTTAAAAATTGCATTAATAAATGTAGTAAAAACAAGTACGTTATATAAATAAGTAGCCAAATAAAATGAATACAGGTATCCTTCGTATAACAGAATAGTTAGGTTCCAAAATAATTGCCGTGTTATGCGAATTCGTGCTATACGAAATAAAGGACTAAAGTAAAGCATATAGTAGTATACTTTTGTTACCTTATGGAACCTCTCTCGTTATTAAGAGAAATATTAAAGCAATTGATAATTTATTTCCAATCAGTAATTAACTAACAGTCAATCAGCAACATCTTCATGTTTTTTTATATATATTTATCGTAATAAATTTTTATGGATGACGAAATAAAAATGTGTTATTAATCGAAGATTTCTTCTAGCGGGTCGCGTTTGTTCGGTCGAGTTCCGAGCGACGTTTTCCAGAATTTGCGTTCGAATACCGAAATAACGCCATTCGTCATTTTACGAATGATTGCTTACCTACAGTTGGAAAGTTCTCTGGTTAAAAATATTCTGGAAATGAGTATAATAATTCAGTACTTAAGACGTGATATGTTGTTATTTCATGATTTATTGCATTATCTGTAAAGATACTCTGATCATCAAAATTTCTGAAGACAGGCTTAAACTGATCGAGAGAGATTTATCCAAAATTAAATGTCGGATTATAAAAGTTTTTCGGTTTTTTTAAGTATTAACTTTATCCAGTTTACTCACCGGACGTGACATTCGGTCGACCTTTCTTCCCAAACAGCTGTTATGAGGATTGAGCTTTCCGTTAGGTTAGATATGAGAGGAGCGAAGGACCTGACCTAACACTGTTCGGGAAGAAAGACAGATCATACTAATTCTGTCTGATAAAGGTAATAATGTTGACCTTAGATAATGAATGAACTCGCTTTCCAGTTTTTGTGTTTTCTAGGAACATTTGGGAGGGAGAAGAATCTCCCAAATGTTCCTAGAAAACACAAAAACTGGAAAGCGAGAAGTTCATTCATCCTCTTCGTGGTAAAGTTGGGAGGGAGGGAGAAGAATCTCCCAAATGTTCCTAGAAAACACAAAAACTGGAAAGCGAGAAGTTCATTCATCCTCTTCGTGGTAAAGTTGGGAGGGAGGGAGAAGAATCTCCCTCCCAACTTTACCACGAAGAGGATGAAGCGGCAGTTTACCATAGAAGTGAATATTTTCCGAAATCTCCGATGGTACGATCTCTTTCGTTTTCTTTTTCTACACATCTTATTCTCGTATCGTAATTTACTATTTCTCTGTTTTTAGACATGCCGAAAGATGTACTTGGATCATACACACCATATCACTGTACACGAAGATGTACAGTACAATACACCGTTTAACCTTTACTCGAATTCTCGCACTCACATGTCAAACGCTGTACACATGTCAAACTCTCTGTAATTAGACAAAATGAAACAACCCGAACATTCGCTTCCCACAATCTAGCCCTTGGGTCTTCGTCCCGGGAAGCGGAAACGCCAATTTTAAGGATTAAAAGACTTTAAATTGGCGGCCGAAGGGGCTCTAGTAATCACAACTTGCATGAATTAAATGGAATTTCAGACATTAGCATCAATAATCGATTTGTGATGACAGCCGAATCCGAATTTTCGACACTTTACTGTAATTAAAACAAATATGAAAATTATTAAGAAATTCCATGTGTTTATGATAAAATCTAGCAACGAGTTGCGTAACTAACACTACAGACATCATCGACTTGTCAATCTTAGTTACTATTAGGTCATTATCCTTAATATCATTGTTACATTTACGAATTTTGTCCCTTCACTTCACCTCTTTCGCACATCTACCTTTCCCGATCGCCAGGGGCAAGTGGATAAAACAATTGAACATTGGTTCGTGCCTCGCCAACGGACTGTTGCGTGGTTTTTCCGGTTTTCTTCACGTCTAATCGGGCCAATTTCTTATAAAAGTTATCCGGATGAATTTTGCTCTTGGCAGATCGCCAATATATTCGACGTTTAATTCAATCAATCAATCCACTCTTCCCTTTTTTTCACATTATTAACTAAAACTACGTGTAACTTTTTATTCATCTTGGGTATCTTTCTCACAGTGTTCTCTAATGTCCTAATCGTCTTCATACCCAATCTTCTCCAGTGGTACAAGCTTACTTCCATATATCGTAATGTCCGTGAATCCATTAACACATTTTCATACTACCACATTGTTCACTACACGTCATAGTCCCTGCTCGGACAAATTAACTTTCTTCAATATCCACTTCATTTTCTTAACACATCTCAAATCATACTTCTATTGTAAACATACACCGATTCAATCCTCTCAATCTTTACCATAAACTCTGCAGGAATAATCGTCAACTTCAATTATAATCTCTCTCAATCGTGTTCATTTTATAGTTAGCAATATTGAAAGTCTTTCTCCCCACCCCGTGGGCATGAGAAGGGTCTTTTTTCCCAGGCCCATCATGAATTCGGCTTGGCTCGGCCGGCAAGGAACGGAAACTCGACATATCCGGAACAATCTGCCCGTGAAAAATTTCCGAGATTTCTGTCTGTCTTTACCACAAAAAACAAATGGTCGAGACAGTAAGATTGATTTGGCACTGAAGTAATAAATATCAAAAATATGAATTAAATGAATGTAAATTTCTGTAAATTGTTTACAGTAATTTCAGTACCAATTGTAAAAAGGATAATCAAACGTTCATTTTGGTGTTCAAGCAAAATTGCAAGATTTCTTTTACCATTTAATAAATGTTAAGACAATTTCTAACAATTTATTTTAAAAGATTTGTGTAATAAGAAAAGACCATTAGGGAGTATAATTTTAAAAATTTCTAAGTATGATTTATATAATTCTCCTTCAATTTTTCATCCTGTTAAGTGATTCTTACATTACGATCCTTAAATTGTGACGAATTTTCAACATTTTATATAATCGATTATTGAAAAACAGCTTGATATTTTTGAAATTAGATTTTGGAATTTTTTCCTTTTTTGGACGAGTTTTGTTTGCTTCGATTAATAGAAGAATGCCAAGAAAATTTCTCAAGTTAGTCGCGAAATTCCATTAATCATCGGCCTTCAGTTCCTTTCAATTGCCATAAACATCGGCGCCATAAGCGTGGACAGCAAAACGTTCGATAAAATACACATTTATCATTCTACTTAATTAATCGTGTCATAGAAAGATGTATTTTATAGGCATATTTCAATGCAAGTTTCTAGTTTACCGATACAATCATCAATTCGTTCACGTGCAGAGATGACACACACAGCGTAGCCAAAAATCCTATGCACGAAATTTCTGTCAATCTCGATGATAAATTCAATAGACGATGAATCGACACTTAATGTGTGATTATTCGTTGATTTATATTAAAATTGAATATAAAATATACAGTAAAATGACGACCTTAACCTAAGCAGATCGAACCCTACTCAAAACCTCAACTGCTTCAGAATTTCGCTAATTTTTGGTTCGTTATTTCGAAATCCGTTAAATCGGGGTCAATTTGAACCGAGGATCGATCTTATAACGTAAGTGGGGGTTAATTCTTCTTATTACAACTTCTTTAGTAGAAAGGCGTCAGTATCTAAATATAACCGTTAATATAATTTTAGTAGGTTTGGGTGTATTTTTAGACAAAAGAACAGAAGAGAATGGTTTTCGTATCTGAGAATTTTTTTATTGTCATAAATATGGCTGAATGTATATTAAATAAGTACAGAAAATTATACAATGTCTGGAATGAAAGAAAATTGTACACTTTTATTTTATTATAATATAGCAAATCAACAACGTAAAGAGGAGAGAAAAAGATCTGAAGAATAGAAATTATGCATATAAGACAAAAATAATTATATAGATTTTTATATATACGTAGATTATTGTATTCGATCATCTATCCAACGTGCTAAAACGCACGATCCATCGAAAAAACACCGGGACAGAAACCGAATATGACTTTTTGAAAACACTTTACATATACATAGAAATTGATCCTTCACAAATTGGTCACTAACACTTTTCAAATATCGAAACTAGTAAAGTCTGTGGATGGAATTATGAAAATCTTAAACAACAATTTTAGTCTTTTAAGAAAATAATTTAAATTCAAAATAAATTCTCTTTTTTTCCCTTGTTTTCCATAATCTAATTTTACATAAAATATTCGGTGATTAACACAAATTTCTGACTGAATAGTGTGTGAATGAGTACGGGATAGTTCAGTTCTTCGATAACGTAAAGGTGCGGATATATATTCATATATATATAACCGGTTATCAGTTAACAATAGTGAAAAGCCATGCAAAATTTTTTTAAGAACATATATTAAATCTTGTAACTAAATAATAATAATAATAATAATAATATAATAATTAACATGCATATAATTATATGTTTACACCAGAGACAGCTAATGCCTGCGGGTTATGTACAATTTAGTTAGATAATTTACAAGGAGCTATTGCTCGTTATATATATTTACAATTGTTCACTCAGTATATAAATAATACTGGAATAATCTGTAAATTAAAACACAATAAATCATCATTTACCATTTCTTCTTCTTCGTGGTTTTATGTAAGCATTTCAATTTCTTTACGTTCTTTTTTCAGCCAAACTATTTGGCACTCTTTATAAAATATATTATTATTATACTTCTGGTTTTTAATAAAGTTTAAATTAAAAAAAAAATATGAGGACCGCAACGACAATAATTTATGAAGAAAAAGCAAAAGGAAAGTCCCGTGTGAGAATTGGAAACTAGAGTCCCGATTGTTACATGTATATTATATATTTATATCTATTGTTATATGTCGGTAGTGTCCGCGGTTCTACGCACGGGCGGTTTATGGGGCACTTTTCCCTTTTTGCCAAAAAGTCCTCCCAGAAATCCTTGCTGGCTGGAAGGTTTGGTCCCGGAGCAAGACGGACCTGCCGCTTCTCCGTGTCCGGGTCTACCTGCCAGAGTAGACGGATTCGTTTGGGGAGAAGAGTCGTGACTGACCGTACTAGCCGTAGAAGACTGGAAAGATACAGACTGCAATGAAAAATAGAGACTAAATATTAAATTTCCACCTTTTATTATTATAACATTTGTTAAGATGCTGTCTAGTTTGGGGCTATTTTTCTTCTTCCGGATCTCCAACAACAGATAAGAGCCAAGTAATCTTACCTGGCTTGTTTCAGATCAAGCTTTTCTATGCAGAAAATTCTTTAAAAACTTAAATTTTTTTTATAATAATGTAACTAGATAGAATACTGTGGCGAGTGTTCGGCAGAAAAACAGCCCCATTCTAGCCGATAATCGAAAATTAAATAAAAATCTCTCTATATCTGACTTCAAAGAAAACTGTAAAAATAATTAAACACCAATACAGTTACGACGTTACAATGTCTGTTGATATTTACACACTTTTAAGTGGATGTGTTTTAATTAAAAATATAAATATGTAGAAGAAAATTTGTATATTATGGAAAAATATTGATTTGCTCAAATATTAAAATTTGTATTTTAACAAGATACAAATTTCAATACTGAAGAATATAAATATTTCTAAAGTTTATACTTTAACTTGAAAATACTGATTGATTCTATAATAATTTTCACAGTTTATCATCACACTAATTAAAACACTAATGAACCATTTACATAGTTGCAAGTAACGTCATTATCCAATTGGCAGACTTTTCTAGAAATCTGTTATAGTATAGTAGTAATTTTACTAAGGAAAATTAAAGTTCAAAAAGTTAAAGAATAATTTGTGTCATTAGTGGTACAAAACATTTATGTACCTTTGTATTTTGTTCTTTTAAGCAATTTTTCAAAATTGTTTAAAAGAAATTGTTTTATGTACAAAAAGTACATAAAAAATAAGTATATCTCATTAATCTATTAAGATCAATAAGATGTACTCATCTTTTTTATTAAATGATTATAAAAATGCATTACTAAGTTTTCTACAGTAAAACCACATGCCAACAGTTTTACAAAATATAAATATTTATAAATAAATAGTTTAAAAATACAATTTTATGTGACAATATCAAATGAATTCTGGAGGTAGCATGAATCCCATGCTACAAAATTACTCCTAATACCAATGGTTGTAAATTACATAGAACTGTATAATGTGCGATTCATAAATGTGCTAGAAATATCTTTATTCTATGATAGAATTAAATTTGAAACTTATTTCATATCAAAATTTTGTTTTACTTTCACTTGAATCCTTTATATCACTTCTGTAATATGTAAATATAGTTGTTGAATTTGCATTTCAGCATCTTGGAAATTTTTTTTTTCAAACTGTATATACAAAATCAATTTTAATCTTTTTTATCAAATGCTTAATTAAATTAAATTTCTTTCCTTAGTAAATTATTATTAATAATTAATTACGATAAAAATGGTATCAATATGCTATAATAATAATAAATAATCTGTATTAAAGTGATCCAAAACAATGATCACGAAACATTATATTTTTTAGAAATTATTCTAAATTTATTCTTATCAAATTCTCTTGTAAAAATAAAAACTGTACCAATGGAATATAGAACTTTGTAATAATAAATGAATGCAAGTTCAGTATTTCAAAATTATTTTGGAAAACAGGAATTTTTATAATTTTGTTTCCACAAACTGTAGTTAATTTTATGCACATTTGATTTTTTTTTTATTGTTATGTTAAAATTTACAAGTTCAAAAGAAACATTTTAGAGTTTCTTCTGAACCTGTAAATTTTAATTATAATTGTGGTCTGGAGTTTAATTAATATCTTTAAGTTGTTAATGAGAAATTTCATAATTTGTTTTATTCATTAATTAATGATTTTTTCTCTTTTAGTAAACAGTATAATTATGTATTGATATTGTGACAAGCTATATTATTAATAAAAATTATAATTTTGATACTAAGAGTTCAAGTTTTTAATTATATAAAATTATATACAGACTCTCTATTATTCAGGATGAATGGAAAAAATATCATCCAGTTAATCTTATACACTTAGATCCTAAACTAAAGTAAACAGAACAGGTAAATTTAAAAAAAAGTGGGCAGAGGTATTCTATGCAAATAAGAGCATGCTCTTGTGTATGCCAACTTCTTTTGGCTTATAAGAGCACTGTAATGTTATTACAGTGTAAATTAAATGTACTGACATTGTAACTATCCTGTAATATCTTTAGTAACCATTAGTTAATTAAATTAAATTTTTCATACTCAAAATAAATGCTTCTCATACTATAAACATTTCTTTAAAAATAGAATATAATAGAATATAGTGCTGATTTTGCCTTTTATATAAGAATTTGATCTTATACTCTGAATAATCAACATGTTCTTATAAGATTTGTGGAAATATGATGTGATGACTTAAATTTCGGTATCCTGGTTAATTAAGAGTCTAATTTAAATTGGAAAATAATAAAAAAAAAAGCATTATAATCAATTTAAAAATCAAAATGCAATTTATTATATATATAAATTCAAAGAATCAAAAATAATGGTTGTAGAATATTATAAATACTGGTATTTATAATTATAAGTAATATTAAATTTTCTCATTTACAACTTAAAAACTTTCAATCAAATGCCAAAATTATTTTAAAATTTGTTTTGATTCTAAATATAATTGTTTGGGAATATTTTATGAATTTGTCTACTGACAGTTTGTATATTGAATTTGATAGAATACCCACCACTGGTCGGTCAAACTGTTGTGATGGGATCAAACAGAATTATGACAATGAGAACTATTCCTGTCCTCCTACAGCATGCTGAAAAGATAATAAACCACTCAATCAATTTTTACATGATTTGATTTTTATGCTCTTCATTTTGTAATATTTTGCAATCAACTACAATCTTATATATAAATTCTTTACGAGAAGCTTTGTTTGAATGTTAATTTCATTTATTGTAATAAAAATGAATTTTTTAAATTTTATTGGAAAATTATGCATGTGCCTAAATATATACTATGATATTTTTTATTTTGTTTTCCATATTCTATTTTATTCAATTAAATACAAATTATTGCTATAATCATATTTCTATGCTCAAAAAATCTATTCTAATATTAACATTATTTAAACAGTGTATCTATCATTAACTGGAAAGTATAATATATATTACAGGTAACTATGAAATCAATCGATGTATAGATTGATTGGTGATTTATTAATAAATGTAAAGAGATACTTTGAACCAAATATTTATACAAGATTATGCATTTTTACCTTCTTTGAAATTTATATAAAATATAAATTTCAGTTCTGTATTATCACATGATAATATTCTATACATATTTTAACTGCTTAAGTTATAAAGCTGTTTTTCTATGATTTCAATAACAACTAAATTACAAAACAATTTTCTGAATGGGATTAATCCTGATTAGTTTTTCAATTAATAAAAAATTGATAGTTTTAACTGACATATAATTAAAATTACAATATATATTAAATATATGTTCCATTATACAATTCAATAGCATTTTAAAGATATTCATCTTTAAAATGCTATATTATATTTTCTAAAAGTGATTTATGTATTTTTTTGTTCTTAAACCAGGAACATTTATAAAATGGTTATTTAATATATTTTTCCATTATTTTGGTCAGCTGTATGATCAAAGTTTTTATTTCAAAGAAATGTATTTTTAGATTACATTATCTTTTCAATCTACAGTATAAAATTTCATTTGTAAGGAATAATATTTTTCAATTCTATTGCTTTCAAATCAAAATACATTGTATAATAATATGCATAATAATAGTTCTAGACAGCTTACAAAGTTAAAAAATATATAAAAAGAACTATTCTATACCAATATTATGTTAAACTATATTATCCTTACATGCTGTTTTCTTTAAAATAGTTTTAAGATGTCATCTTATAAATCATTGTACTGTATTAGGTAACAAGTTTTGATAAATATGATAAAAAGCATATATCATTATGATTCAATAGGTTAATATAAAGATTGAAGAACATTATTATAAATTTCAAACGCAACTATAAAATAAGCATTAGAAATCTAATTTTCATTTAAAAAGATCACATGTAAAGACATTTACTTTGAGTTAATTGACAATCATTTTTAAAATGTACACAAAGAATTTAATATATGCTTTTTAATAAATTTTCCTGTTAGGAATTACATAGAAGTTGTTAGTTTAATAAACAATATAAAACAAATTTCAAAACTACTTTATTTTATAAAGTTAATAATATTTAAAATTAATACTAATTGATAATTAGTAAAACTACAAATAAAATTACTTACCATTCCACTATCTAATGAACCGGCACTTCCTCTTCTGACTGGTTTAGCTTCTAGAATATAAAAAAGTAATTTGTTATGAATTTCATAAATTAATTTTTATGAAATTAATTTAGCTTATATTTATATATTTTAAGTATACTCATATTAATTGTTATTTTAAAACAGATATTCTTATTAAGACTTAACTAATTTGAATCTCATAACATTATAATAATTTAATATTTACTATGCTATTTTTATTAAATCTTCCAATATCTAACATTATTATTATTAATTTCCTGGGAAGAGATGAAAAACAGTTACAAAACTAAAGAAAAGATTTCTTGAAAGTTCTTATTAGTATCTAAATATATAATATTACTTGTCCTGATTGAATGACTCATCTAGAGCAAACTGCTGAACCTAAAGAGGTGAAATTTGGCACACAGGGTACATCATGAAAACGCACACTAAGAAGGGATTTTTCAAAATTCCCCTGCGAGAGGAGAGGGAGAGGCTTAAGGCTTAACTTAAAGAATGGCTTCTACTGTATTATTTTAGATGCAATTTTTTATTTTCAACTACATTTAGTCTTTATTGAGTACTTAGGTGTATTAAATTTATAACATTTCAGACATTGTTATAAATATTTTTATATATTTCAATTTTTTAACCAAATGCTCAAACCGTTTTAAATTCAAATTTGTTATTGCATATTGGTTCAATTATAAAATAATTGTAAGTGTTCCAGAAAATTGATCAAATTGAAAACAGTTTGTTTGATTCTCATCACTCTCAGTGGTAGGTTTTATATAACAATATTGAACTATGGTTGTTGAAATACTAAATATAAATGGTGTTTGTTTGCAAAATCTGCATGGGTGAAGTTGTGGGTAACAGCTATTTAGTTCATATAAATGTAATGAAGGAGAGCTTTGCATGATTATGACAACACAGTATATTACATTTTTTCCAACAAACGTATTAAAAATATTGTATGAAATTTTCAAACTAACATGAAATGTTGAGGTAATAGTTCTGACTACTCTGCATGATTTTCTGTTTTTTTTAGATAAAAAAGTCCATTTATATATGAATATTCCAAATCTGCATCATCTCAGATTTGATATCATTAAATAATTGTTCCATGTATGTTGGTATGTTAGGAATCTGTTAAACCAGAGATTCCTAACAGTGTCAATGGAATTTTGAAAGGGGTTGATGAACAATCAGACTTTTTGTGCTTTCTTGAGAATTTCAAATAACTTTCAAATAAGAACAACAACAATCATGTAGGAAATTCATTAATTGATTTGCACAAAATCTTGGAAAATAAAAATTTTAAGTGTGTTGGATTGAAAATATGTTTTTATGTGGAAATCAATGCAAGAAAATCCCCTGTATTAAATCTAAGTTATAAAATTAATTTATTTAATGACAACATAATCTGCTGCTTTTGATACTCTTGAGTAGGCTCTGAAATTTTCTTAACAGTATCAACTGAAAATTATTACTCTACATGTAATAATTTTAAGTATGCAAATGTCAAAATTTATGAGAGAGTAATTTTATTGGTTTAGGCTATATACAGGATGTTGACAAGACTTCTCATAATCTACAGTATGGTTAAACATTTAGTAAATTTTATAAATTTGTTTTCAGTAAATTAACAGATTAAATGTTGTGCTTCAGCTTAAGTGTATTGCTAATTTTAAATTTCTCAAACTGTAAAATTTAACATAAAAACTTTTAGATAATTTTTTTCCTCTATAGAATTAGGTAAAGTAATAAATGATCACACATAAAAAGCAAACCATTACAATTCTTTAATGTAATAAATACTTACGTTGTTCATGTAAATCAAGCAATGAATTTGATAAAGCTGAACGTTTTAAATTATTTGACTGACTATCAGGAGATAATTTTCCTTCCTTATTTGCTACTGGAACAATTTCCATATCTGCCACTCCAGAATCTCTGTTTTCTGCTCCTCTTGCCCTCATTACTTTTTGTTTTTCTAATTCTGCTTCTATTCTAAGATTTTCCATTTCATCCATCTGTAAAATTGTATAAATAATTTGTAAATACTCAATAATTGATTGAATATTAAAAGATTAATAGAATGATTTGCTATACATATTAAACTACTTAGCATTAATCTTTTTATTTTGATTTTATAAAGTTACATTTTAAATATATGTATGAAATGCACTTGAGGAAAATGATAATGTCACAAATGTGTGTTTGAATGTGTGATTTTTGGAAAGTAAAAAAATTCTATTATTAGAAGTTTTGACTTAAATTGAATATCAGAATAATAAAAGCTTTTTTTTTATATTTAAACATGTACTAAATTTATTAATTTTAAATTATTCTTATGTGGTTATTTCTTCTTACAAACTTGTTTTCTCTTTCTTTTTTAGCTTTTAACTTATACAACATTTATTGGTATTTTTTATTAACATATATCTTAAATATATATAATTATTTCATTTATGATATTTATTTATTATATTACTATATAGTTTACTACAGTATTTTATGCATGCATGTGGTAAATTATTTTATTTTATTTAATTGTAACAACAAAAATATAATAATGTATAATTTTTACTCTTAAAGATAATTTCTACAGAAAATAAAAATTCTTAAGTTGTACTATTGTTTTGTTGTTTACGTGTTAATTTTAATTAATATACTTCAAAAATAAATAATTTATAAGAATGTAATCTGTATACAAAAGAAATAAGTGTAAAAATAAATGAAAAATATTTAATTCTAAAAAATAAACCAGCCAATGACAATGAACTTAAGATTCAGTTTAAACAATGAAAAATTTTGAATGGTTATTACCTCTAAGATAGACTCCTTCAAATCTTCAACAAATTTTGATCGATCATGTTCATTTCTCGCATTAAATGTAATCAACACTTTATCATCCACTCTTTGGCTCAATCTGATTCCATGTGGATAATCTGTAAATTATTCAAGAAATAAAGGAAAATTACAAAATTTTATTGCTAGAATTTATTAATAATTTTTATACAGTGAGAATATATAATTGACCTTTGCAACTAATGAAATAAAATTGTAATTTTTATTGCAGAGTATTAAAGATAAATGATCTAAGTGCAAAATATACAAATTGATCATTTTTGCACAAAAAACTGCTATATTATTTGAGTGTAAATGCTTTTTATTTTGATAAGCATCATCAGATGGAGCTCATGGAATGTCCAAGTCTCTCTGTGCATTAGTTGATCTGTGTGACTGAAGAGAACTGCACCTGCTATAACAGAAATTAAAAAAAAATCTTAACAAGTGATTTTTAAATAAAAAGTGTCATGGTCGAGTGAACAAAGATGCTCCTGATTGGGTTTTCTTAAACAAGCTTCAGTGACTTAATAGGGTAGGAAAATGTCGTGTGTTCAAGAGGGAAATAACTCTTCAAGTTATTAATTCCACAGAGCTGTTGTACTAGCAGGTCTAACTATTGCATACCAACAAGAAGAAAGATGTCAGTGCTATGCTGGAATTTATAGATGAAGGGAACAGCCTTTTTCAACACTATTTTAAGTAAGTAATGACTGTGGACTTAAATCTTTTCACATTTTTGTACTGTGTGTAGGATACTTAGATCATTTCCAACTGTCTTGTTTGTGAGTATTTTCCATAGTATTTACACAAAAATTCCTCTTTCATTATATGTTTTTGAAGAGCATGCTTACAGAAAAGAACATTTGCTCTATTTGTCATGGAAAAACAGTTTTTGCCATTTTCCAAAAAAAATAGTTTTTGGCATTTAGATCAATTAGCTTTGTCAGTCTAAATATGTAAATGTATTTATTTATTTTGAAAATCTTTTGAAAACACATTTTATAAATTAAAATCAACCTTTTTCATATTTTGCTATATTATGAGCAGATATTTAACAAGGAAGAATCAAATCTACTCAAGGCACAATTAACTAAATCAAAGAATAACAATATACTAGGTATAATAATAATAATAATGAAGTTGAAATATAGGCATTTGAAGATAATTAATATATAATTAAAAGAACAGTTTATTTTTAATGTTTATGTCTTCAATTATGCTATGAAAAAATGAATATTCATTTAAAATTTTCTCTCAATGTATATTTATTTATTTATTTATTTTTATTTTATTTATTTTGTACAAGGAAAATCCTGTATGTACGGGCTATTATAACTAAATTCACAAACTAATAAATAACAATACAAAAGAAAAATTAATACAATAATAAAGCGTGTGACCTCAATATTCAGAGTAAGAATAAATATGTTTAATAAAAAAGAAAATGTAAAAATTCTATTTTGTTTAGTAATTGAAGAAGATAAAATATTCTACCTGAATTTTAAGAACTACAATTAAAAAAAAATTAATTTATTAAAAAGTAAGTTATTTAATTTGGACTACATTAAAAATTAAAATTAAATTTAAAAAAAGGTGCGATATCACAAGTAAGGACTTACAAGGTGCTTCAAATAATGTGACACTCATTCCACATAATGGAAAAGATTGTCTGAAAGTGTAAGTAACACTGTTTTTCTTCTTACTAAAAATTTTAGTTACCTAAAATAAAAAGAAAAAAAAGTTACAAGTTTCTGTTAACATTAAGATGATAAAAATATTGATTACTTCTTCATACCATTAGCATATCATTAAAAAGAAACACTTCCCTCTGATGAATGCCAGGTCTTTCTTTTTTATTCACATCATAAACCTCGTACAGACGACAATAACAAACCAACCGACGATGAGGAAGAGCTAGATTCTGCAATTCAAAACATTATAGAAGTTAACTGTAGAAATTATAAATGATCATCATAACTATTTGTATATAATTACTTTATTTTACATGAAGTAAAAATCATTGCTGTAATTATAATTTTTAAGAACACTTCCAAAATATTTCAATGAATATTTTATGTAATTCAATAAATTCATATATTTTTTTTTTCTCTTTTAGATTCATATACCTAAACAAAGTATTTTGAACTCAGATGTAACAGGATTGTTCTTTCATACATTCCTAAATGAATGTGTTCTGGGAAAAAGTAGCAAAAGAATTTGTGCTCATAGCACTCTTATTTGTACATAACAGAATTGTTATGCACAAATATGAGTGGAGAACATGAATAAACTCTGGCAATTGGAAAGGCTACCAAACCAAGACATTTCAAGAACAGACATTACAAAATTTGAAACTTAATGGAAATCAAACAAATGCCCAGATGATATGAGAAATTATGACGAGTAGTTGGAAAGCTGAACAGGAAAATGTTGCTGCAAAACAGGAAAGTATTTTTGTTTCTTGACAATGCTGCATCACATCTAGACATCCAGCTTGAAAATGTTAAAATTATATTTCTATCAATGAATGCCACTTCAATCTCTCAACCTATGAAATTTTGAATTACTGTCTCTCTCAATCCAAAGTCAAGTACAGAAAAATGGTAATGAAGCACAATAAATGCCAATTAGCATAGTGCTCAAAACACTGAGAAGGCAACTCAATACCTCTAAAGCCATTTTATAGATTTCAAGTGCTTGGACACATGTTCTACCATAAACAATTCAGGGTTGTTTCTTCTAAGTTGGATTTCCTTTCAGCAATGAGAATGTCTACAATCTCATAGAAGCTATTGCAAATGATATGGAAATAACAGTCTCACAAAATGCAGTAGGATTTATCATCACTTCAAACCATGATGTCAACATAGATTCTGAAATTCTAACCAAATGCACAAACAAACACAAAAACAATCCTCCAGTCACTTTGAGATTGTAAAAAAGAAAGAATAATGATGACAACAATGACAACAGCAATTCTTTCACAGTAAAAATGGCATCTACTACAGAACTACTAAGTCACACAGACAGGCCCTGAACTAATAATAAAAATCTTCTCCATGGTAAATATTAACCATAGATTTAAATATAGAATGTATGTAATAAATTTCTTCAGATTTACAAAAGTATGTACAGTACATTAATTTATTTAAAATATTATATTTCTTATTATATATATATAATAAAAAATATAATATTTTAAATAAATATATATATATATATATACACTATATATACTATACTACACACAGATATGCCTTGTAAAACATAATACTTCTACAACATGGTTTGAAAATTGGGCATCTCCCTTGTACAACACAACTTCCTGTTTCACTAACAAAATTTTGGAAATCCATACAAAATTTCACTATTTTTAAGTGTAAACTTCGTTATTTGATACTTTTTTTTTATTTCAAGTAAGCATGCATTTCATCTCAAATTTGCCCATGGATTTTAGAATATTGAAATTTTCAATTTTGTGTTTTTCTTCAGGTTTAATGAAAACTGATAGTGCAGTTTGTTTCTTTCATGTCCTAGCTTTCCTATCAACCTGGTGTTGTCATCACTGCTTTCAGACTAGCCCTTATGACTGTCACAGGGCTTTGTTTTTAAAGATTAATCTTTGTATTTAATAAAGTTTATTTTTAGATAAGTGTTATTAAACCTTTTTTAAACTGTAGGTAAGCAATCATCCGTAAAATGATAAATGAAATATGGCAGTATCATGGTACTTGAACACACATTCTTGAAAAAGTTGCTCGTTACTCAACTGAACAAACGTGCCCCACTAGAACAAATCTTTGATTAATAATGCATTTTTATACATATAAATTTTTCATGATAAAAATAAATAATATGAAAATGTTGCTGATACTTCTGATCAAGAACAACAAAACAGTAGAGATGACGTTGATACTTCGTAAAAAGAAAATGACCTAATCTAACTAAAATTAACATTAACATGTAATACAGTACTTTCAATTGTGATTGTTAGTTAATTATTGATTGCTTTAATAAACATATTTCTCTTAGTAACAAAAAAGAATAGTATACTTTGCTAACTTTTGGAATGTAACCCTATGTTTTGTATAGAACAAATTTGCATAACATGGCACTTTTTCAGAACATAACTACAGTGTTATACAACGGATACCTGTATATAATAAAAAATTTAATAATTAGAAACTAGAGTTATTCTTACCGGTTTTTTACCAACAATTGTTTGTTGAACTTTGAGAACTTGAGTTACATGATCAGATCCTGGCTTAAATTCATTTCCTTTAATTCTTTCATATATACCAACAAGCATATCCCTGTCCAAATCATTTCCATCATCCACACCTATAAAAATGACATTTGTATTCATCACTTTTTCTATTTTAAGCATATTGGTATCTACTAAATATGTCTAGCATTAATAATTTACCTCTGAGATTTTTAATAAAGTCTTCAAGTTTCATTCTTTTTTCAGCTTTCATATTTGGTGTATGAGAATCAGTATTTAACATTATAATAGCAAAGGCAAGTACAAACACAGTATCAGCATTTTGTAATTTAGCAACAATGTCTCGATTGCATTCTATATATCTGTGGCTAAATACTTCTACTAATCTCTCAATTTTTTGAGCTTCACCCTAAGAAAAACATAAGAAATAAAATCTTAATGTTTCATTTAGAGTAAAATACATATAATGATTTACTAAATCTGTAATGATTATGGCTACATATTGTATTCTGTTTATTAAGTTAAGTTTTATTTTGTTTTTATTTTATTATAAAAAATATATATACTGTTTAAAAAATAAGAAGTATTAAAAGACTATAGCACTAATCAAATTCAGAAGAATTAATGGATTTAAAATTTGTTCAACTGACAATCAACAGAATTGAATGATTATCTTAAGATATGAGAATCTCAATCATTTTACCAAAATGTAGAAAAAGATTTTTAATTATAAAAAATTTATATAATTTTAAATGAAAGAGATGTCACAGACTATGTATTGTCTTGAATATTTAGAGTATTTTATTAGTATTTAATTTCAATTTATTTGGCACATGAATACGAAAAGTGCAAGTACTTGCAATTAAAGTAGTTAATATTAACATTCTTTTATTCAAATTCCTATGCAAGTCAATGTATAATTGAGGCAGTGTGTTAACAAAAACTCTTCTGTGCACTCAGAATTGTGTTCATTCTCAAAATCTGTTTGATTGATTTTGATTAAACTTAGTCATTTTCCATTAATTGCAACAAAGAACCTGAAACTGTAATAATAAATGGAGGGTCCATGACTTTGTTTTCGAGATATACAGTCATTTCTCCAGAGTGCATGACAAAGTGATATCACACAAATCACGCAACTTTATCGTGTAATGTTTCGCAGTTGCCAGCACATGTTCTATGGGCTTACACAATTGAGTTTGTTCTCAAAATTTAATAGGCTGATTTTGATAAAACTGTGCCATTTTCCATTAATTGAGATGAGAAATTCAAAAATGTAATGAGGGTCCACTTAAATTAAAAAGTTCAGCAATGAGTTGCTTAACTTTCCCTGCGCCATTTAAAATTTTGGTGGTGCTATTTGTTACGATATTTCATTTAAAAAACTTTTTGCCATTTTATAATAATTAAAAATATAAAAAGCTTAATTTTGAGGATAGGGATGGTTTTATAAAAAAAATTTCAAATGCTAATAACAAGTAAAATTGTCTTTAAGTCCAACTCTACTCAAGTTATGACACATGACCGCCTTTTTCTTCCACCTCCTTGACCTTTAACCACAAAAATTTAATAGCATCAATCTCCCTAATACACAAACATCCCTGCAAAATTTCAGAAATTTTCAACAAAAAACACATAAGTTATTAAACTTCAAAGAGGATGAACAAAATTGTGCCCCCCCACATACACTAACACCCATACATACAGAAAAACTCCCAAATTTTTTTGCAATTTCTGACATTTTAAGATCACAAGTGCAAAAATGTAAATATCTTGGAAAAGTCATTTTTTGATTGATTGCCATACTTTTCCTTTGTTATATATAACAGAACCAGGAAAGTAAAATTAGGAGTCCATGACATCCTTTTTGATATAAGTACAAAGGTATTAAAGTAACAATATCTGTGCTCTCTGATGTGATGGAGTACGCCTAATGAAATTTAGGCCTAGAGGTCAAAAATAAAAACAGCATTGCATACATCTAATGCACCTATAGATAACGATGGTTGTGAAAAATGAACAAAACACAAGAACAAAGCAATTAATATCAACTGCTTTTTTCTTAAATTGCCTCTCTGTGTCAGCAAGTGCAAGGATCATGTGTCCCATGGATGGCAGGTACAAGAATAGCCTCTTTTGTGGTGCAAGTGCGGGAATCGCTTCTTTCTTTCTAGCTCAATCTCAATTCTATTGTGACATGACAAAGTTATGTGATATCCAAGTAATAATTTAATTTTTGAAAAGTATCACAACAGAAAGAAAACTTGATCAGAGAGAACACATTAATAAGTTTCTAGAACATGTTATCATTTATAAGAAAAATTATCAATTTTTATATGATTGAAAATCATTCAATATGTTTTGTTCAAAGTCTACAATATAAGTTTTAATAAAATGATAAAACTTAAATGCATTTAAGGCTCAATGGTTCTAGTCTAATTCACAATAATAATAATGTACAAGGAACTTGATAATACAAAAAGAATTTTAGTTAAATGAAATTTTTAAAAACGTCATATTAAAAACAAGTAGTTCAACTCTGCAAATATAGTTGTTTTCATTTTAAAATTTAATTTTAGAAAAATAATGTTCCTTAAAAACGTATTTTTGTTTTTAATTTTAAAATAACTATGAAAATTGTATTTAAATTTATCAAACAGTATTATTCAAAATTACTGTAAGATTTTGATTAAAATAAACTTAATAAATATAATTTACTAAATTACAAATGAAATAGTACTCACTGGCATTCTGAAAAAGGTCTGAAATTTCCTAAGTGCAACATCTACTTGCATTCCTGCTAAATCTAATTCTTGTACGAAACATCTAAAATTAATTATTTTAATTATTAATTTTATATATAAAAATCATTAAAATTTAATATTTATTATGTATAAAACTCTAAAATTAAGTAATATAAACAACATTCAAATTTAGTCAAAGAGTTTATTCTAATGCAACACGACTTCCTAACAAACAACGGAATCTCAGTGTTTTCAAAATTGAAAATTTTAATACAAATTAAAATTTTCTTCCTTATTTCATTGTTAAATGATTGTTGAATTTCAATGATAGTGTTTTAATTACTGAATATAAAATAAAGTATTATACATATTATAAATAGTATATTTTTATATTGCAAAATAACAGTGTATTATGTGAATACATGTTTGAGTAAAGAATTTAATTATATAACTTGACATTTAAAGATTGTTTACAACTTCATTTTTCATATTTNATGATAAAATTATTTTAAAGCAGACAACTTTGCATAATACTATACAGAAGTTTATATGATACATGATTCAATTTTGGGAAGAAGAAATGCTTTCACTGTTTATTATTATTAAGGTGTAATTAAGACAAAGCAAACTTTTAGTATTAAAATAACTAGAGAAAGCTTAAAATATAAAATAATTTTAAACAGTTCAAACAAATTCATTTTTAAAAATGTTATTCTGTTAAAATGAGTTAGATTTTAGAACAAATCTTTCAACTCTTAAGCTTGTACTTTGATATTAAATCATTATCAAATAACTATAATCTCATATCCTGTTTTACATATTTTTAAGCATAAAACTGCAATAAAAACAAATAAAAAAATAAACAATTATCCATAGGAGTAATTCAAAAAGATATTATTAATATAATAAATGAAACTAACAGAAAATTAAAGAAATTATGTATCAGTTTAAACAGAAAAATTGTTTATCTAGTTTATCTTAAAGGTTTATTAAATTTATTATTGTATACCATACATTCATATTGCCAAAGATATTTATAAACTGATTTATTATTCATTTAACCATTTACTAAAACAATCAGATTTGATTCAATAAACAGTATAGGAAAATTCCTGCTAGTAGTATATTTTACATTATGAATATTGCAAAGTAAGATATATGTTTTTTTTGGTAGATAGTCTTAAAATGAAACTCAAATAACTACAAATTTACATAATTATCTTCATACAAAGTCATTGTATATAATTTGCTAAAAAAACTGAAAACTATGATGGATGTTTGAAAGGTTATTGTTATTACATTTAATAGTCAAAAGATTATTCTTGAATTGGTGGACTTACAATATCTAATCATTGTATGAGGATAAACATATCCAGAAAAATTAGCACCAAAAGAGTGTTTTACAGCCATATTCACAATCAAGAATCAAGAGTTAATTAGAAGTTAATCAATTGTATTTGCGTTACTTTTAGTACATGAACATTTATTGGTTAATTTTTAACTCTAATTCTTCATCCTTGGTTATGAATATGGACATTAGTGATTCAAAATATCTTAAAAGCATCATAAAGACATTATTATTATATTTATAGAACTTATTTCTTAATAAATTTACTGTATATCCTTTTTGAAATCATAACAAGATGTTTATTTTTAGTTAGCTTTGTTTTGAAACAGTTTATAGTTAATTGTTTAAGTATTATTATTAAATAGAAAAAATAGAAAAAAACACTCAAACACCAAAACAATCCAGCAAAACACCAATAAATTTAATGAAAACTAATGTTTTGACTACTTTAAACAGTCATCTTTACGTTAACATATGTTCTAAATTCTAAAATTCATAATTCAAACAAAATATTTAAAAGGATAGAATGGATCTCTGCATTGTAGGATGTTCAGTGCAGATCCGTTCTATCCTTTTAATCACTAATACATAATAAAAATCAGATATATGTGAACAAAATATTCTTGCATCAACTTGTTTTTATATAAAGCTAGGTCTAGAAAAAAACTATCTTAAATTTTTAGTACAGTGGAACCTCACTTAACGAGCATAATTTGTTCCAGAATCATACTTGTAATGCAAAACAATTGTTAAGCGAAACAATTTTTCCATTAGAAATTAATGTAAAACACAATAATTCATTCAACACCGAAAAAAATACTCAAATATTTTATGTACAACGTTTATTCAAAGTAAATTGTACAATGTGCATTGTTAAGGAGCGTGAATCATCATCATCTTTTCTTCTAGCGTGGAATGAACCAACCTGTAATGAGAATTCAATTTGCAGGGGGGAAAAAAACACAGATAATATGTTTGATAAACACTCCAAACAATATGCCAAATTCTTGGGCTATGTAAAGTCTATATAAAGGATATAATTAAATAATAGAAATTAATTAATTTGACTATATGTAGGCAGTCATGCTTCCATTTCATATTAAATTTAATAATTATAAATACCGATAGTTAATTTTTAATTCAGACATTTCTAAAATTTAATTTGGAATTGGTCATTAAATTTAATACGAGATGGAAGCATAACTGCTTACCTCTAGTCAAATTAATTAATTTCTATTATTTAATTATAGCCTTTACATAGCCCAAGAATTTGGCATATAGTTTGGCATGTTTATTAAATAACGGGCTATGGTTGTTGATGTTTAAAAGTAATATGTGTGAACACAAGTTTGGAAAAATATGTGATCACCAGCGACACTAAGATGCTAGCGGAATGAGTGCTAAACACAGATTGACGGAGCATGTGCACAATTCGGGACTTTCCCTCTTCTTGTCACTCGTTATGCGAAGCATTGCTTGTTAAGTGAGGCAGTTTTTTACAATTTGTTTTGCTCATTATGCAAGGTGCTCGTTAAGCGAGATTCCACCGTATTAAAATAAATTAATGACTTTTTGAAGGTTGATTTGTGCAATCAATAAAATACAGTGGAACCTCGGTATACGTCTGCTTTAGAATACGTCAAATTCGGAATACGTCCTGTTTAGACGAAACAAATTTTGCTTGGTATACGACTTAATTCAATTACTGTATACGCTCCCATCTATGAACAAGTTGCACTATCGGTATACTACACCAGACTAGACGTTCGCGGTGCCACAGTTTATAACTTTGTTAAATTTCTTCTGATTTTAATTTGTAAGTAAAATTTTATTATTTTTATTAACCAAGAATTGCAAAAAGGCAACAGAAAAATAAAAAAATGACTAGAATCACAATGGAACTGAAAAAACAGATTGTTGAGAAATATGAAGGTGGCACGCGTTTTCGAGAGTTAACTGTTGCCTACCATATTCCGAGAACGACGATATCGACAATCGCGAAAAATAAAGACATTATTAAATCTACTAACGTTGCAAAGGGGTTAAATCAATTTCTAAGCAGAGATCGAAGACATTAGATCGTGTCGAGAAATTGCTTTTGCTTTGGATAACTGAAAAACAGTGTGCCGGCAACAGCGTATCCGAAGAAATTTTATATTTTTCAA
>NW_019384849.1:456449-471538 GCF_000671375.1 Centruroides sculpturatus
TAAAGGCTGGTATACACGGTAAGGAAATCCTCAAAGGATATGCTTAACAGACGAAAAAAACTCGGATATAACTGGCTGGATTGAACATAGTAATTAAAATATAATTTTTTTTTAAATAATTGAACTGTCTGTTAAGGCTGGTATACACGGTAAGGAAATCCTCAAAGGATTTGCTTAACAGACGAAAAAAACTCGGATATAACTGGCTGGATCGAACATAGTAATTTACAAAACTTATTAAAATATCTCCTAACGTATAAAGAATTATTTTTATTTAAAAATGGATAGATAGAAAAAAAATCACGGTTAATCCTCAAAGGATTTCCTTACCTTGTATACCAGCCTTTAATCTTAAGCTATCAAGATTTGCATAATTAGTTCAATCACCTAAGAATTGATTTTATTGGGAAGTTTTATTTCATAAATTTGTATGACATGATATAACTACATCTATTAATATCCATAATTGCAAAATTTTAAGTTCATAGAATATGATGCAGCTAAATCTTATGTAATAAATAATTAATATGAAGCTAATATATTGAAATGATAAAATTATTTTAAAGCAGACAACTTTGCATAATACTATACAGAAGTTTATATGATACATGATTCAATTTTGGGAAGAAGAAATGCTTTCACTGTGTTAAAGAATTTATTATATATATATTAAAAATAACAAATGAAATACTTAATAAATTAATTAAATTTAAATAAAAAGAGAATTACATAAAAATTGTGTGATATAAAATATCAAACTGAATAAATGTTACATTTCATAGTCATTTGTTTTATTTTTTTTCTTCCTATTTAATAATAAAATCAGAAGTATCACTCACTCTAGAACAGCCATATTGAAAGGATTTTGCAAATTTCCAAGATATTCTCCAATCATTTGTTTGCTCAATCCTTTACGAGAGACAAGAAATCTTGCAACAGCTTGAGGTGAGGCTTCTAAAAATCCTCGTTGAATTAGGTATCGTACTCCTCTTTCAGGTTTCTTATTAAAAAGATTAAGTCCTACTCGGTATTGACGCTTCCTTTGAATTTCAGAGACCTAAAGAAAATTAATGCAACAAATTATCAGACTACTCTGAAAAATTATCAAATTTTCATTATTATTTTTTCATTATAACATATTTTAATAATTCAAATATGTGAATAATTAAAATATCTTAGCCAAAAACACTTTAATTTTGAACTAATAGATATATATGCTATGACAGATAACACAAATATGGTATCTATATCATCATCATCATTTACTAATTTGATAAGACATTTATCTATTATCTCATATCCATGATCCTATGTTTCTGGCTTAAAAAAATGAAGTACTGATAAATCTCTAAACATTTGCATTGGCAATGAAATGTCTAATATCAAGTTTTTAAGATAAATGAGGAAGTAATTGTTAAGAACACAATTTAGTTATGTGGAGAATGCATCATCATCCAACTCTATGATTGTAAACTTTACTACATTTGTTTGCTATTTAATGAAAGATAGTCAATTCCAAAAAATTTCTCATGACCTTCATAAAAGTTGACTAAACTATCAGACCTTATGAAGAACAAACAACTTATAGACAATTAACTACAATATCAGGATGTATGAACAAAAGTGTAGCAATATAAAAAAAAATTTCCAGTTTCTATGACATTCTTATAACAATTGATTCAATATAATTGATTAGTTAAACAATTATATTGACTGCAGCTCTAGTAGCTTGAAAGATAGTAGTATATACTTATATACTTAAAATTTATTTCAATTATAACTAGTTTATTGTGTTTAAAATGTCTTCAATACTCTTTTATACGAAATGCAGAACTGAATAAAAAATTATAAAGAAAAAGTTGTATTAAAACTATGAAAAAAACAAAAGTTGCCACCATTTTTCTTAAATTTTTAGATAAATTTATATAATAAATAAAATATAGATAAATGAATTCATATATAACCACAGTAAGTCCATAACTTATGATTTTAACTTTTTTTTTTTTTTTGCAAGAAAACTAGTGAAAATGATAAAAATCTCCAAGTTTCAATTTTTATATTTAAAAAATCTTATAATAAGTTATAATCAAAACTAAATTCATCAATTAAATAATTTAGCTTAAAGGAAAGATTAAATTAAAATTAAATTGCGTGAAAGAAACATGCCACTAACATTGTATTTTTGAAGTCTAAAATCTATTTTCACAAATATGAAGTTCATAAATGATTTTTGTTGATGTGAAACAATCCTCTCAAAGATTCCAAATATAATAAGTGACTTTTTTGGCAAAACAGACAGTGGCCCATTGACAACAATGATAGTTCCTTCACATATGGCAAAAAGTAAAAAGCTCCGTGATGATACATAGACAATTACTGAATACACAAGTCAAGCTATTTTTCTCAAATTACATATAATTATGATTGATTTAATAAATAAAATTTAAAAAAACAAAAATGCTAATCAATTGTTGGTACCAGTATCTATGGCCATACCCTCACTATACCATGCAAGTAGGAGTATCTATAGCTAGGTATAATATAATTTGAATGTTACTTAAATATTTATTATCATTTTGAAGATGAAAATATTTATTTTTCTAAAGATGTTCAAAACAAAATAAACCAGTCTGATTTCTTAAAGATGTCTTCTATATTGAAAAAAATCCTATATATCTACAACTTCTTGAAGCATAACTACTTCATATAAACTGGATTTCTCACTCTTACTTTTAATGTGTTTACTAATATGTTTTGTATTTGGTTCCTCACTACTACTCAACTGTTAATCATTGTTGACTTTAACTTTACTTGAATAATGATCTGTTGATTTTCATGGGAAGATAGTGCTGCTCTTCATACACTGGAAGTTTTATAAATTTCTTATTTTTTTTTGTAATAATAAAAAGAAAAGAAGAAACTTTATTGATTATTAAGTACAGTGATATAATTTCATCAGAATTGACAATGTTCTCTAACACAAAGTGAAAATTATCAACAAGAAATATGCTTATTCACACAGATATAACGCATTTATAAAAAGAAAAATTATTATACATAGAAATCATTGAAATATCAAAGATTGTGACTGCACTACAATTTAAGAGATTTATTTTTAAAAATTATATATTTTTTACAATTTCAATTATAAAATAAAAGAATGAAATAAGTTATTTTTCTGTTTACTTTATAAACAGAAAAATAATTTATTTTCAACATATAAACAAACAGCCTTTATAAGATTAGTATGGATTTTTTTCAGCTCAGTGATTGGGATGACTTTTTTTTTTTTTTTTTTTTTTAAATATTTATCTGAACTCTACTGAATTGCTTCTGTTTTTGGACTATAAATTTCCTTATAACAACTGCTACGGCATTTTTGAATTTGTTTCATTCTTATAAATCAAGATTTTGACAATGTCAATAGATTTTTTTGAACAAACTTAGGATTTGAGATTTGTTTTAAAATATACTGTGTAAGAATTTAGCCCTAATTATATTTTTGTTAGCTATTATAAATTATTTTGCAGTAAGCTTTTGTTTCTAATTTCATGAGTTTTTGAAGCAGAAATTAATTTATGTTCACTTGTCAAATTCCACAATGTTAGATTCTATAGCTAAGCTAACTATTTCTGGATGAACTGTGTCAACCAAATTTGCATCAGTGATTACTAAATGTTTCTATTAGATAGATGCAAATGCAGAATTTTATGAATCAAAACAATTTTAAATTGTTTAATGATGCCATTCTGAGGACACAAATTGAAATGATTAAAAGCAAGATCCAAATGTATTTAAATATATGTAGACTCAATAGTGTCACATTATAAAAATGTTTGTGCAAATACTTATAGTGCACAAAATTCATTGCATCAAGATAAATGCATTTAACATATTTCTTGAGGAAGAGCAACTGTGTAAGTTCTCTGTAAAATTAATTGTCGTGTGTCAGAGTAATTGTGGTGCTGAAGGCACAATTGTCAAAATGGCATCAGATTGAGAGAAACTGTTTGGTGGTATGCTGAGACAAGTGCAGTGAAACTTTTGTTGTGTTTGGAAGGGATCCTCCATCACAAACCTCAAGGCATGGAAGGAACAGTTCCTGTCCACAGGAAGTGTGTTGAAAGGCCACAGAGATGGAAACCCTAATTGTTGGACCATAATGTGAAGGCAAACCATGGAAGCTTTTCAATGAAGCTACAGAAGTCCATTTGTCAGGCAGCTAAGCAAATCACTACACTCCTGCTAACATCCATACATCATCACAGATGTTGCAGAATACATGGCAAGAAATTACAGTAAGACCCCACTTAACACAGGAGGATATGTTCTTGGATGACAAAGTGTTAAACTAGGTCACTTTAACACCAAAAAAACAAATTTTACTTTAATAATGCCTTGTCTTGCTTTTGCCCTCCTTTCAAAATCTGGATCATTTGTTACAATTTGATCAACGATTTCGGTTAGCTTACCAAACTTTTACTAAGGAAATCTGTAGAGAAATTCTTTGGGATTCTTTATTTTTCAGAGTCACAATTTTCCAGTTCTACATAAATTCTTTGTTCTGCCAGTTTCTTGAAGGTTGTCGTTGGTAAGGCTCTCACCAGAAATCTGAAGTAACTCCCCAATACGCTGCTTGTTTACATCTAATCCTGCTGTATCGATTAGATTGACAATTTGGTCGACCTAACGATATAGTGATAATTCTTGTTGAGAATTCTTGGATATCTTCAGTCATAACTTCTTCCACACTCTGTTCATGCATTTATCAGTTAATTCTTGCCAAGTGAAGTCAATATTTCCTATGGCATCCATGATATTATATTTTTTCCAAAATTGCACCAAACAAACATATATTTAAGGAAAGTATGGCACTGCAACAAATTACCACCTTTTGCTGATTGATTATTCCTAAACACAAACCAATGAAATGTCACAATAATTTGAATCAGCATAAATTTTGAGCTTTTTTTTAAGGCTTCAAGCAGACCACATTATATTGAACCAGCATTAATCAAGGAAGTGTTAAGCAGGGTCTTACTGTAAATATCGTTTAGATATTCTCCAAGCACAGGAGGAACACATGGAGATTTTATAATTGTGTGTCAAAAACAGTAAAGTTAAAAGGCAAAACTGCATTTACTTTTGCAATAAAAGCTGGTGAATTTCAAACTGATTACCTTACTTTCAGTGGTGATATTCAGCGGGTTCGCACAGGTTCAGCCGAATCCGTTGTTAACATTTTCAAAGTTTTCCGAACCCATTGTTAAACACACGTAACATTTCTCAGTGATTTTGTTTCTTTTAAAACATATATTAAAATATACGTATTATACTCTGTAACACTACTAAACTAGAGCCTTATACCCTGTTCGCCTAGTGTAACCACATCGACCGTTTCAATCTCGACTAAAACGAGGTTCAATCACGATCGACTCGAGAGTTCTCGAAACTAGATCCAGTCATAAGAGAGATCCCACAATCCCACATGCGCGAGAAAATACAAGATGGCTGCGGAGCACGTGTTGGGCTATCAACAGCAAAATAAGAAAGATATTGTATTTCGAGAGACTATGAATCTGTCTATTATTATAATAATACCTAACGATGAAATAAATGATTTAGAAAAGTTTTTCTCGTTTAACTGCTTTTCCTATGACTTTTTCTGATTAAAAAAAAAGCTAAGTTTTGTTTATAAAATATTTTGAATGAAAAATATTAAAATATGTACAAAATAAACCATTTTGAACACACTTTTTTATTATTTATAAAAAAAAAATATAGTTCTGGCATAAACAATGTTAAATTTTAACTGACTTAATTTTGCGAATGCATCTTTTTTATTTATATGGATATCTTAAGGTCAGTTTTTGTGCTAATGCACCATTTGAACGAAAAAAAAATTGTTAAGGAAAACTTTTCTGTTAGCGAACCCTTTGTTAAATATTTCGAATATCACCACTGCTTACTTTTATAGTAGTTCTCATCTTATTTTACTTGTATCATTTTAAAATATTATCAGTCTCAATCTGGACACCATATGTTATATATTTCTCTCCTGCATAAATCTACTGTGTCAATGTCCATTAAATAATAAAAATCAGATAAATATAATGGAGCTAAATAATTACAGTATTATATAGCAGCAAAATAACCACAATTATCTATGAAAATACGTAGTTTTAATAAATCATTTAGGACAATGAAGTTGATTTTTATCAGTAGCACATCATCAATGTCTAATAAATTACATATAGATTGATTACACTAAAATGTTTTGTAATTTATTATGAACAATAAAAAATTTAAAAATTTCCAATAATTTCTTTCCTTCTGATAAGAAATGACTTCAGAATTATATACAATTTGTTATTGACTTAAAACAGAAGTTTCACAACTGCTTGGATGTAGTAGTATTAAGTAGCTATAAAAAGCTTATTTTGCTGTTTTGTGCATTATTTGGTGGCAAGCATTCAATTTGTTCTATGATGAGATGCACATCAGTCATTGGCTGAAATTAATTATCATATTTTATCATTCATTCATTTCATTTAAAATTTACAATAAGTTTACAGTTCCAAAAATACACACACAATATTCTACATAGGAATTAAAAATTGTACAAAAAGTATAAATAATTTAAGAAAAGAGTCAGCATGTATTAATACAACAGAATGTCTCATTTTATATTTTTCATATAGTAATAATAATCCAATTTCCATAATTTCTGATTTCATAAATATCTGATAATTTGGTCGACATACAAAAAAAGTTTTATAAATTTCTTAAACAATGCAAATTACAGTATAATCAAGAGAATTTAAAAAACACTAATTTTTAAAATAAAAAAAGAACTCAAAGTTTCATACATATTGCACATTTCAATTAAATATTTGTTTCTTTTCTTGTGATGATTCATTATTATTTATATTATTAAAAAATGCTTAACAATATCTATTTTAATATATTTTATATTATTCCAATAAACATGAAAACTAGAATTCTATGTTAAAAAAAATTCATATGAGAGACCTAAAAATTTATAATTTTAGATTCAATTTTCTCATAGCATGCTGAGATTTATCATTTAAAATAAAGATTCCAATGCACTGAAATAGTGGATAATGCTCATCAGATTCTTGACTTAAATCACAATGAAATGATTTAAATTACTTAAATCATTTCATTGTGATTTAAGTCAGGAATGGGCAACCTGCGACCTGCATTAATACTTTTTGCAGCCCATGTCACATAAAATATGAATAAATATATTAATTTTCCAGCTTAAGAAAGTATGCAGCAAAAAATTGAAATGTTATTTTCTACAACTTACATATGTGAATAGTGTTTCTTGAAATAAATTTAGTAAAAATTAAAACAAGAAACCAGCTAAAAAGACTAACATTGAAACTAATTTAAAATTAGCAGTGAGTAATATTTAACCAAAAATTTCAATATATTATGTTTACATCAGTTCCAGAAGCTAAATTAAGTATACTTATGCTAATTTATAATTATACACAAATAAATAATTGTGATTTACCAGTATTTTTTCCCCTTGTATGTGGCCCATCTCAGTTCAAAAGTTTTGAAATGCAGCTATTACATTAGAAAAAGATTGCCCATTCCTGATTTAAGTAATCAATCATGATCATTTTTAAATTAAAATTCCTTCCATATTGTCATTAAAATGTAATGACAAAGACTTACAAGTAATTATTTTTTCTGGTTTGCTAAATGTTATTTAAATTGCTTATTTAACTGTAGCATATGCTTGTTAAATAATTTTAACAGTTCTATGTAAACAAACATAGATGTATATAAATTTATCAGTATAATTCAATGATCTAATTCTAATGAACTCACTTTAAAACCTGAAGCTGATTGATGAAGCTCACTACCAGAGATTCGAGCACCAGGTTCTCCATAGCCATGAGGAGAATACATATCTGCAGTTGGAAGTGAATTGGAATAACCCATTCCTTCCAAACTATCTTCACTATTTTCTGAAATATTGCTTAACCGTTTGTCTTCATTACTACCCGAAGCAATTTGCTCAGATAAGACCTATGAATAAAAATTGTAAATTTAAAAATTTTCATCAAATTAAATTACATTTAATATTTAATTTAAAAGTAATCATGTTTTTGAATTAAATATGAAAATGACTATCATAATATGAATGACGTTTTAAAGTTAATAGTCATTTCAAAAATTCTAATAAAAAAACTTACTAGAGATTTCCGTTTCCACACAGGAGAAACTTCGACTCCATGTTCATGTGACACATGAGAACTATCAAAATTATTATGAGGACTTATTTCTGAAGGACTATCACTCCATTTAGCTGAAGCAGAAGGAGTCCTCCTTGGAAGACGAGGAATGCTTTTTCTAAGATCTCCAGCAGGTGCAATTATTTTTCTACCTGTAATATCTGGCCTGGATATTGTATGATGCATACCGATTACTTGATCTTTTGTACTGCTTAATGGAACATTTATGGAACGTCTGGCATAGCAATCACGACAGAGAGAGCGATGATCATCACTTAAAGAATCACATTCACCTGGACCAGCCTATAAATAATTTAAAATTTAATTTTAATAAATTTCTTTCATAATCTGAATAAACAAAGAGCAAAATAATTATAAATTTATATTAATTAAAATCTTTGTTTTAAATTAAAATCAATATAATTTAAGCAATAATGCATACAACTTGATCAACAGGAACCAAATTAAGTATATTTTAGGGTAATGAGCTTTTTCATATAATACTGACAAAAAAATAACAGGAGTATTGTAAAACCCTAAAGAGTATCAAGAACAAACATGTCAAACTTTTATATTGAGAAAAACCATATTAAACATTGTAAAGTATTTTAAAAATAGCCAGTTCTTAATCCAATAATAAGTATTTATCATCATAAAATGTGATTCAAAGAAACAATAAGCATGATAATGGATTATCCCATTAATTTTCATTCGTGCACATTTAGTATTTTCTTCTTTTTTCTGTATAATTTTGTACTTAAAATGATAATCAAATGTAATTCTCATATATAGTCACATCTCTTTGGTTTCATCTATTTTTCATTAAAAAGAAGTTTCAAATCTAAAAACTTAAATATTGATTTGACTTCAAAAAATATTTAATTCTAAAGGAACTTTTACAGAAATATGAAACAAATTAGTACAAATTATGATTAAACTGAATAAATTTCTATGAAATCTTAATTTTTTTCTAAACCAACCCACCATAATTCAAAAATTAATAAAAACAAGATAAATCTGAAAAATAAGTTAATGGATTTCACAACATGAATGTCATAACCACAATTTTAAATATAAAGGATATTGTGATATAGAGTATTTGACAATTTTCTTTTACCACATCTGTATGTTAATTAAAAATTTTAAAAATTAAGATTTTATTGATTTATCATAATTACATTGAAAAACTTACTGTACTACAAAAAACAGTTAAATTCATTAGTATGCTTTTCTATTTATAAAAGTGTTGTTAAATATAATATAGAACAACTTTTATGTTCATTTTATTTAATTTACTGCTGTGAATAAACTTTATACCCATTTGCTAGGTATAAAAAAATTATTTTATTGAAAATTCATGGAATAATGAACGATAGTAACAAAAAGTTTACTAACATTTATTGAATATATTATCTAATATACCAATAATAAAAACTACTTATCATAAAAAAAAGAAGGCAAAGGATGATCACCTCATATAATAATATGAAATACTTGAAGTGTAATTTAAGAAAAAAGTTTCTTTTCTTGTTTTAAAAACAGAGAACATAAATATTATTTTTTCTGTTCTCTATATATAAACAGCTTTTATCGCAATTGTAAAAGCCTTTATTCAACCTTGTAACAATTACTTGTTCTTAGAAATGAGAAAAGAATCCAGATAGAACACCAATATATTACTACAAATTAAATACTATCAAAATTTTCAAAAATGTTGAATAATAGTCATTCAACGTATAATAATTAATTCATGTTCAAAAACAATTTAAACAAGTTTTATAATTCATAATTATACTTAACTGTACAAATGTCTATATTTAAATATAATAAGGTATTTATCAAGAAACTTTTATAGAATGTATATTTGAAATCTGCAAATAATGCATGCTTTTCATTTGAAAATCCAAATTCTATTTGAAATATTTTACATTTGATTTCATCTGAAAATGCTTTTTAGTTCTAAAAGAAAACTTTCTCCTTACTTAATCCTTTTCTTCTTTTAGAAAAAAGTTGTCTAGTTTTATCATATCTTACAACAGATGGAAATTATTATACATCAATTTATTATATTATAGTTTTATAATTGGTTCCCCATAACTAAACCATTCATGAAATGCATGAATTAATCTTACATTATTCACATATAACTAAACTTAACAGAAAAAAATTATTAATGAAGGACAAATTATTCTAAAAAGCATGATTATTGTATAAATAATGTCCAACTTTTTAAACTAACTATTCACTGACCTTCATATATTGATAAAACAATGTTTGGCACTAGTTCACATGAATATTAGTTATTATGGTGGTAGAGTATGTATGGTAAGCTTGCATAATTAAGAAAGAAAGCAATGACAAAAAATATATTATAATAAAAAAACAGTTAATTATTTTAAATAATATTTAATATAAAGAAACTGCAATCTTCATTCTCGATATGCATCACTTCTCAATTTTATAGTTAACATTTCTTTAATGATAATAGGCATAGTTTCTGAAAAAACTTAACTGATAAATATTTTCAATGCTACAGTGTATCAGATTTTTTTAGAAAGATTTCTAATTTAATTGTATCATTTACTTTTTCCTACCTTCATAAATTTTTCTAACAACAAAGCATTTAAATCTTTCCTTCAATCTTATGACAAATTTTCTTTTGACTGTTTTGAAATCTTAGCTATGGAAAAGATTATTGAAATTAAATGATCCATAACAAGAATCACTGTAAAGATCATTATATTTGCTAAGTGAAACAAAGCATTTCAGAGAGAGAGAGAGAGAAACTGAATTCTGAAAATGTCTTTATTATTCTAAAATCACTTTACACCCTATTTATTTTCAGACATAAGTACATTTGACATATGATATGCAGAATAATTTATACTGGATAAATTTTAAGTCTTCTGGGATAATGACAGTTGCATAATTGTTCTCCAATCATTAAATAGAAAGTAACCTTATTCTGTTTGTTAAAATTTTAGTTAAAAGTATAGTCATTATCATCACATGTATTAAATATCTAATTTGTATCTAAGCATCCAATCTTTTGCAGAGAAAACTATTCAAGTATTTCCAAGATATTTTACCATAAGATTTGTCAAGATGGTACTTCATTATTATAACTTGTCATTCTGACTCATTAACCTATTTGGGCTGTAATTTTTCCTTTGCTGTCAAGCTAGTACTCAGTATTTTGTGAAACAAGTGCATTTCATTACTATTATTGTTATTGGCTTTAAAGAAGATAAAATAAATAAATAAAAAATAAAGTAGATTAATGCACTTTGAAGTCTTCTTAATTATGATATAAAATCAAAGAATTGATTTAATGTCAAGTCTATTGCAGGATTAAAGACTTTTGTATGAGCATATATCTTGATTTTACATTAATATCATGCAAAATACTTGATATGGTTTATAGAATATTAATATATCTGAAAATTCAAGAAAATCATTGATTTTAAACTTAAAATTTCTTTTCATATATGAAAACAAATATTAAAATATTAACTTTTAAAATAATTTTGCAACTTACTATATTTAAAAAAATAATTTAAGTAATCATTTAAAGTATTAAGATTCACAGTTCAAATTAAAAATAATCTTACCGAACTTATTGCACTATCTTCTGATGATAACGATTCACGGGGAGTGTGATATTGGTCTTCTGCAGAGGAACTGTTTTGACTAGGACTTAAATAAATTGTAGGACCTGAACTCTGTCTAATTCCGGCACTTGTACACGGTGATACAGCAGACCACGCCGGATGGCGAGGAACAGAGGGGGGTAGTCGTGAAGGTGGTGTATGATACATGCTGCTTTCTAAAGGAGTACCAGCCTCTTGCAGCTCAGATTTTGTACATACATCAGTAGTTTTTGTTAAATGTAGAACATCACTTTCCATCCTTCCTGGACAAGGAGGTGCTCCATGAGATAAAATATCTTTGGTTTTTGTTATTTTATCCATTCTAGTCCTATCAATTTCTGACATCTGCTGTTCTCTATTACCCACAACTCGATTTTGTTTTGATGGATATTTATTATCACTCACAGATTCACTTAACTCTCTATATAAAGTTGAGAAATTGTTTTTGACCCTTGTATCAACACATGGATTGGAATGTGTACTACCAGATACATTAGAAACCATTGTTTCTTCATTATAAACTAAATTTTTCTGTTGACAATGATGATTAGAGGAACCATTATAATGTATCCAATCTTTTCCTTCTGCTTCTAAATTATAAAAACGTCTGGATAACCTTTTTTCACCTTTGGAAGCATTTGCTATATCGCGAAATCGTTTCATCATACAATATTTGCGAAAGGCACGTTGGATGGTAAGGGCAGCATCTCTCGCTCTGACTCCGCCATATTTTCTTTCTAACATTTCTACCTGCTTATCCAACAAATCTTGTGACAATTCATACCTAAGAAAGAAATATGTATCAATGTACTATACTTTTAAATGAGCAATTTTAAAGTTTATATTAAAAATTATTAATAAATTACCATAATTTGAGTTTGAAATTAAATTTAAAAATTTTTTTATTCATATACTTTAATGTGAAGTTAATTCAGTTTAAAATACAGTATATGCAATTCAAAAGAAAACTGAAATATATTAGATCTAAATTCTTATCAATAAAAAAAACTAAAAATTTCAATTCTGTATAAAATTTAGTTCCCATAAGATTAAAAAATATTCTACCATCTTATAACTATAATTACAAATAATTAAAACATTTAAGAATCTGATATTTAAATTCAGACTGTTATATAGGGGGAAAGATTGGCTAAATGCTAAACAGCTGAAATTCAGTTGGTTGTACACTTTCAGCCAAATATCTAACAATGGCCTATAACATGAATTGTTTAATCATATTTAGCACCCAGTAAAAACATTTCTGAATCTGTTTCATCCAATTTTGATATTTCATCACTGTTGTGTAAAATTTTAAAAATCTTTGAAGGTATTATTCCAATTTATTTAAATATTTCATAATAAAGTACAGTATTAAAATTATTATATAACCTGACTGTATACAGTATAATTTTAACATGCAATGGGTGAGTGAATTTTTCAATTAGAATGGTATTTTATACTTCATTTAGAGTGTGATTGATACTCATTCTATGTGTGTGCATAAACTCACAAAAACAATTGGATTTTAAAAATTAATATATAATTTTTTATAAGAAAAATATATATGTTTTAAAATCAAATTGCTTAACATAATTTTTTGATCACATGATCTATGTTTATATATTCCTTTTTTTAAAAAGGATTGTTTTTCCAACTTTTTATATATTTATATATTTTATGCTTTTAAGTTAATTGTTCTTTATTAACGATATCATTTGCATGGTAAATTAATAACAGTTAAAACATGATAACTAGTTACATAATAGTAAACAAATTAAAAATTATAGACTCAAATCTCAAACTTTCATCATCAGTTAAGAGAAAATTTTTGCACATTATTATTATTGTATTATTTTTGTTCAGAAGCCCAACTTTAATATCAAAACAAGTGACACTCAAGGTTTTATATATGAAAAAATTAAGCTATAGCAAGGTGGTGGTATAGAGTAAAAAAAAAAAACAAATATTAAAACTGAATGTTGCAATATTTTCTAGAATTCCTTTGTTTTTAGAATTACTAAATTATATTTGTTACCAATGTAACTGTTTCAACCAAAATTTGTAATATTTTCATTTAATTTTAACTATCAAGATAATTAATAATCAATGACTGCTAATTGGAATCTGAAAGAGAAGCTTAATAATTAAAAATCATCAATCATTCACTTAGTACATAAAGATGAATTTTGTATAAACTTACTTCAAGAAATATAGGTCAATAGGATTGTGTCAACAGGATAGAAAAATTGAAATATCAAAATATTTTCAAGAAAAGACAAAATTCTATGAAGAATATGTAATTTACCTTGTATTCAAGATATGAGAAGAAAGGAAATCCTGCTCATTTTGCAACTAGATTTTGTTCATTTAACTATTGTATCATATAATAATACTAGAATATATAAAATGATATTTTCTCACATGCTTTGAATACATATTAGCCAAAAAAATAATAAGCAAGATATAAATTATGCCAACTATATGATTTAAAATATCTACATACAATAAACTACAAATATGATTTTTTTATATTCAGCACAGTGTGAAACATAGATTTAATATATTTTAATGAACTGAAGTTAAGTTTAATACATAATAAATAACTGAAGATAACTTAATAATTTCACCAATAAAAATTTATATGCAATAATTAAAAAAAACTCAAATTAGTTCTTCTGACAACTGTAGTCTTAACATTAAAAAAAAAATTTTCAATCAACATTTGTTTGGTTCAATATATAAACAGATTTCAAAAGCTATTTAGAAAATATTTTATTTTGCTCATATACAATCTTTAATATTATTCATAAATATTTTTTGTTCCAATAAGAGATGATATTTAAATTTCATAATTATTTTTAGAATGTTCTCATGGAGATAATCATTTTATCTCATTGTAGCTATTTAAATAGAAAATGAATAAATTATTTTTGATATTTATATAACATTTTTTATCAGCTCAAAATAAAAAGGGAAAAACCATTTTACTTATTTTCTTTTGAATATATATATATATTCTTTTGAATATATATATATATATATACATAAATATCACAATTCAATGTAGTGATCCAGGTTCGTTGGAAAGCACACCTCAACACTCAAATGGATAAAATTTACAGATTCTATATGCAAAAAGTACAAGTTCATAAACATAATATATATA